>NC_037287.2:6004937-6307937 GCF_000002775.5 Populus trichocarpa | reverse complement strand
CCTTGATTTTCTAGCCGAATCTGATGGTCTTCTCTCCCTTTGTTCCTCACCTTGATTTTCTCTCCCCATCGCCTCATGCTCACTTTTTAGCTTTATTTGATCATCATACACTTGTTTGGGTGTAAGAGGTACAAGAGTGATGGTTTTACCATCTTTTACAATGGTATAGCTATTTTTTAGCCCATTATGAATTGTCTTCCTATCATATTGCCATGGTCTCCACAACAAGATGTGACTTGCTTGCATTGGTACCATGTCGCAAAAAACTTCATCAATATATTTCCCAATCGAAAATGGAACCACAACCTGTTTGGTCACTTTCACTTCACCACTATCATTCATCCATTGCAATATATATGGTATAGCATGCTTAACAGTACACAAATTCAGTTTACTAACAAGGGTGGTACTACAAACATTAACACAGCTTCCACTATCTATAATTAAACCACGCACCTTGCTTTGTTTGGAAGATGTTCTCCCTTTGTTGATTAGTTTCATCTTCTTTGACTTGAACCTGAAGTGTTCGTCTTATAACCAAGGACTCCTCAACCGATAATGCTAACTCCTCCCCATCACTATCCTTCAATGGTGGCATGCCTTCACAATCAGATCTGTCACTTTCAGATTCCATATCACCATTATCTCTAATCATCATGATTCTCTTGTTTGGACACTCTAAAGCATAATATCCATGTCCCTAACACCTGAAACATTTAACATCACGAGTACGTTTAGGTTGAGTTTTAGATTTACCTTTGGCATTTGTAGGGACATTAACTTTAGCCTTCGGTGGTTCAGTTCTTAAAGGAACAAAGGAACTCGGCTGGACAATACCATCTCTCTTTAGATTCGTTCGTTCAAGAACTGAAGAATGTAAGAATCACTCTCACATGTTAAAATTTACAAATTTAGAAGTATTATTCATCAATGGCTCTAAAATTTAGGTTACATGAGTTTAAATAATTCTTGAAAAAATATCCCTAATAGATCTACCATAGTGGACTGATTTGGTCCACTTACAAAACTAACCCAAAAACCTTAGGCTGAAAACAAGCTATGGATTCTAGCTGAAAAAAGTATTAATTAAGCCCAAAGAAACCTTGGGATACAGCTAATAAAATAGAATAAAGCCCATAATATTAAATGCATGTTATGGCGTGAGATGAAGAGAAGAATAAAAAATATTACAGAACTGATTCAAGGAGTATTTATAACCTTCCATCTAGGTCATTAATCCTAAAAACTAAAGGAAAAGGTTGTCGCCTGACACGATCAAAGAGTTGATGTCTTATCCCAAGTGCAGGAGTGTCAAAGTAATAAATAACCCGGCAAGACTGGGGTCGAACCACAGGGAGGTGAACTATAAGAACAACAACAACAACAACAACAATAATGATGATGATGATGATGGTGATGATGATGAGTTAAAGAGGACTTTGAGATGTAAGATAAATGTGAAGAACAATGATAAAAACAAACGTCAAGGTTGAAGATCCACTAATAGTATTAGAGATAAGTAAAGTATAAACTCTTTATAAATTATCAACATGATCATATTAATCATCTTATTTACATAACACCATACTTATAAATTTTATCAGGTATTCATGATGCTAACTTATGTTGACAACAAACCAAATTCCTCTCATAACAACGATGTCGGCCGAAGACCATAAAGGATCAAGTATTTGATGTATCAAGTGTTATACAACACAAATCTAGATTAACCATTTAACATGCAAGGTATTAAGAATTAATAAGATAAAAATTATAAGACATGTTAATAGCAAACTTTCTTGGATATAAATATTAAAGTCCAAGTTGAGTTTATATTATACATATTCTAACATCATTAGTGAAACCTTTTCACCTTGACATAATAATTAACTTAGCTAGACATTATGAAGAAGAAAAACATAAATAAATAATATAACATAAACATGATATAAATTAACTAAGTATAGTAAAGGAAATGAATAGTATAAACAAGAGATTAATGAAAGCAAAACTTCAGCATTACAAAAATATAAAGAGAGAGAGCAAGAACATGATCTTGATCTAAGAACCAAGATTCCTAAATGTATGGCAAATGCCTCCTTTTATAGGCTAAAATTCAGACTATTCATTTGGTAATTGATTATTGATGTAGTGGCCAACTATTGATTTAGTGGACTTGGTGGACAGCAGCACTCAAGCATTTTGGCTGAATAAAATGACATTGATAAAATCAAATTTGGCAAAGTGTTCTTCATGAACGTTGTTGGAAATTGTCTTTTGCTTCCACCCACCAAATTTCAGAGCATGTGGAGCATTACAGCTCGATATATGTCTAAACTACTGAGTAGTGCTGCTGGTGGACGTGGTGGATAGCCCTCAAGCTCTTGTCTCGATGCAATGTCATTGCTACCATCAAAATTTGAGCCGGTCTTTTTCATAAAAGTTGTTAGAAATTGTCTTTTCCTTCCACCCACCAAATTTCACGTCATTTGGCCTTCTAGAACTCCAGCTATGGGTAAAATTCTGAGCAGTGTTTGGGCTGGATTGCAGGATAAATTCTGACTTCTCTTTTGTGGCCAAACTTTGAATTTGAAAACGGTAGATTTGGGTCTTACACTATTCATGAACATTGTAGGCCTATTTCTTAACTTTCTATCCATATAAATCAAACTGAAATCCAAGATCTACAGCTCCAAATATGACTTAATAACTGAACAGTGTTCCAATTTGAATTGAATCAGTATCTCTTTTCTAAGCTTAGCCTTTTCTTTGTCCTTTCACTTTCAATAGTTAATCACATCAATCAGTCCTTTGAATTGTGAGATATGCCTGCATTTAAAATTAGCATTTACCATAAATTAAAGCTATCTTATATTATCAGACTTGTTATTATAAAACATGCTCTGGTTAAGGAGTTATTGATGCTTCAAGTGCAAAATGATGATATAAAACCTTGATAAAAATGCACTTTTAAGTACTAATCATCGCCCGTGTCCTTTCCTCCTCACCTAACAAGGAAATAGACAAAATAATAAATCATAATACTTTAAGGAAACAAACAAAATAATAAATCATAATACTTAAAGGAAATAATTAATGTTCGCATACATAATAGGGAGTCCAAAATAAATTAGAAATCTATAGAACACTTAGAAACATCATAAACACAAGGCTGGCCAAAATTCTGGAAAATTGGCTGCCTTATTGTCGAAGCCTCATGGCCCAAATAAGGTTGTATTGGGTCCCTCTTGTACATGGATAACATGTGCTATGTTTTTGCGTCGGTAAATCGCTCAAAGATAACTTGTACCTAGGCACCAGCACTTTTGAAACGGACACCCCCCCAACGAATATTGATTCGCGAACGAGAAGTGTAAGGATGACGCCACGAAGACAATTTGTTCTTCGATAAGTCGTTTTCGGTTCTTTAGAGAACCAAGGAAGGGAGATTATCCCACCAACACACAATAACTGCAGCAAAGAAGTTTATTGATCTCAAAATTGCGTAACCTTACATGTTTGGTTATGCCGTTATTTATACTGACTCTAGACTTAAAGAAACCCTAATGGACCCCCCTTAGGTGGACTTATATGAAGCCCACTTACAATTGACCCAAATAAGTAATAATACCCAAAAACTAAGAAGAAAATAATAAAAATCCGAAATTATCATGCTAAATATGCTAGAATCAGATTTGTCATCCTTAAGAAGTCTTAAATAAACTAGGAAAAATCTGATTTGGAAAATTTGTGTTGCTGCCCCCCTTGATGTCCTTGATTAGCTTGGATTTCCTTGTTTAATTTGGACAAATAAGAAAATAAATTTCCTCCTTTGTTGCTGATTTAATTACTTTCCTTCCTAAGTTAGGAAAAAGCATTAAATAGTCCTCCCCTCTTTAGGTATAAGATATGGCCAACTTCCTTACTTAATTAGGAGAATAAATTGCTGACTTTTTATCCTTGAAGCATTAGGAAAAATAACAAGCCTAACAAGGCTGGTATTGGGCCGGACACATCAACCCCTTGTTCCACACGAATTGAGCTCTTCTTGGACCTGAACTAGATGACTTAAAGGCTGTCCTTCATGCTCCTTAAATGTCCCAAGCCTCTCTAGGTCCATTTTGCTCCATATGTTCTGAACAAGCCCATTCAATGCTTCTTTAAGCTTCTTTGCCCTAGCTCTTGTGATTGGCCCAATTGGCACCTCCAATGGGTCGTTGGCATGATTACGCTTGGTGTTGGGCTGATCCACATCACATCCCCTCTCTCTTCAAAAGGATTCGACCTCGAATTATCACCTATATCAAATAGAGTAAGATCAGAAACATTAAAGGTAGCACTAACACCATACTCACATGAGAAATCAACTTTATAAGCATTGTCATTGATCCTCTCAAGGATCTAAAATGGCCTATGACCTCGTGGTTGTAGCTTTGATTTCCTATGGTCTGGAAATCTCTCATTGCGCATATGCATCCAAACCAAATCGCGGGCTGAAAGACAACATGCTTGCACCTTTTATTGGCTTTGGTCGCATACACACGGTTCCTCTTTTCAATCTATTGCCGCACACTCTCATGGAGTGTTTTCACCACTTGTGTTTACGATTAACATACAAAAAAAAAGAATTAAAATTTATAATAAATAGAAGCATATAACAACCACCATTTCAGATATTGATACGATCTGAGCAACGAAAAAACAATCAAATTTGAATTCTGACGTAAAATGTGCAAGTGTCCAGTTTCAAAGCAACAATTATAATTCTCAATCCGACTGTTGGATCGGGCTGAAATTCTAAGTGGAGTCTCCTATCTTGGCTTAAAATTTCAAGTCAATCAAAGTTCGGGAAGGCATGGCAATACTAGTCAACAAAGGCTGTACGAATTCTGTTACTTACTTTCTTTTGAGTTGTGGACTTCCTATTTGGCTAGTATTCTTTTCCTACAAGGATGTGTGATGTGCATCATGGGAATTATAATCCATCTCGTAAAGTTAAATCTAATATGCAAGAGGATTCAAATGGTCCAATGACAAGAGCGAAAGCGAAACAACTACAAAGGGCCTTAACGAGTCAAATTAGAATGATTGAAGCTGCGTCGGAGTTAAAAATTAGCAACCAGTTTGAAATTGGTTCAAGGGTGCTTATTTGCCTACAATTGGAACTTAGAGATGGGAAAATCCCTTAATGGTTCTTTTGATGCTGGGCTAGTTGAATTTGGGTTGATAATGCAAATAAATGAAGGAATTAATGTTGTTTACAGTCAAAACAGTAAATGAATTTGAACCCGAATTTGAAGTCATCCATTGCATGGGAAAACAAGACTAATATAGGTGGATTTCAAGTTCAGAACGTGATCTTTCTAGATTGTCCAACCATGATTGCATCGGACTTTTGTGCAAGAAGTTATAGCCATTTTAAATTTGGTCTGCTTATGTTTCAATTAAAGTCAGAAAATGTGTGTTATATCAAAGTTGCACCCAAAGTTTATGGCTCTTCAGTATCCTTTTTTGTTTCTTTATGAAGAAGATGGCTATCGACGCAACATCATGTTTGCAAATAACAAGCACAAAACTTCGCGGAAATGCCAAAGGGTTCCAATGAGAGCTTATTATGCTTATCTAATAAACAAGAGGGAAGGATTTGAGAATACCGTCATCAAAGGTGGTCAATTGTACTAGCAGTTTCTAGTTGATGCGTTTGTTAATGTTGAGAAAGATAGGCTTGATTATATTAGAGCTAATAAGAAAGATCTTAGAATTAAAGTTTATAAAGGAATTCATGAAGTTGTTCTTAAAGGGAATGGTTATTGTTCCCTCTTCTTTAACTGGGAGCCCATATATGATTAACAACTACCAACATGCCATGACTATATGTAGGGCTTACAAAAATCCTAATCTTTTCATTACATTTACTTACAATGCAAATTGGCTAGAGATTCGAAAAGAACTATGCAAAGAAAGGTCTTACAAGCAAGAGGATAAGCTTGACACAGTGACACAAATTTTCCATGCCAAACTTTCTAATATGCTATCCTATATAAAACAAGGAAAACCATTTGGTTGTACAATTGCAGGTATTGCCAAATGCTTATTTTTAAACTAAAAAACTTTCAAGGTTTTTATTTAATGTCATGGTAATTTAAAAAAATCAACTCCAACACTTTCTTTCTAGATATTTTTGCTGTTGAGTTTCAAAAGAAGCCACACTGTCATTTGCTGGTTTGGCTTGGTTCTGATTTTAAATGTCGCTCATCTCAAGATGTTGATTCAATTGTTTCATGTTTTATGATGCATGGTCCATACGGTGTCACAAATCCAAACGGTAAATGCATGAAGTATGGAAAATGTTCAAAATGTTTCCCAAGAAAAAAAGCCAAACAATCTTTGATGACAATGAATTTGTGTACTATAGACGACAAGGACAACATGGAAGGTTTTTTCTTAAAAATGTGACAGAACTTGGAAACTGTTACATTGTCCCATATAACAAAGAATTAATATTAAGATACAATGCTCACATAAACATTGAGATATCTTGTCAAACAATGCTCATTAAATATCTTTTTAAGTATGTCAGCAAAGGGTCTAATAGATGTCGGATGGCTATTGAAGGAGATAAAAATGATGAGATCAAGTCATATCTTAACTGTAGATTTGTGTGTCCATGCAAGGCTGTTTGGCGCCTGCTGCAGTTCCCAATTCAATCAAAATCTCTTTATGTTGAGCGACTACAAGTTCATTTACCGCAGCATCATAATATTATCTTTTCAGGGAATCTATCGCTACCTTAAGTTTTAAAAAGGCCAAGTGTTGATAAAACAATGCTTACACAATGGTTGACACAAAATCAAATCGATGTTGGAGCACATGATCTTTATTACTCTGAGATTGACTCATCATCTTTCTCACAAGGTTCAAGAGTGGGTTTTTCAATAACCTTACCACTATGAAAAGTGATGACTGATTTGGCTTGATCCATGTGTTGGCTTCCGGAACTACTTGCATTTGCATTTTATTGCCCCTTTGGATTTTGCTGTGGTTGAGATGGAAACTTACCTTTCTCTAGAAAACTAAGAGCAGATGTGAATTTTGCAAGAGTGTCTTTAAAATCTATCATGCTTTGAGCAAGTTGAGTGTTGATTGTCTCTTGCTTTTCAATGAATGCATGCAATGTTTTCTCAAGATTTCTTCTAGGAGGTGGAGCATAAGGAGGTGCATATCCATGAGAATTTTGGAAATTATGGTCTGCTTGAAATGGTGGCTGTGAAGTTTGTGCATTATTGTTATCACTCTTCCAACTGAAATTTGGTTGATTTCTCCAACCAGGGTTGTACGTTTGTGAGTATGGATTATGACTTGGCCTTTGAAAACTGTTTAAAGCATTGGTTTGTTTATGGAGACATTCCTTCAAAGAAGGCAAAGTTGGACAATCATTGATTGAGTGTTCATTAGTTTCACAAATTTGACACATAATTTCTTGAACAGATTGTAATTGACCACTCTTTTTCAATTCCAGTGCCTTAATTTTTCTAACTAAAGATGCAAATTTGGCTTGGAGGTCATGATCTTCCCTAAGGTTATTCATGCCTCTTCTACTAGATGTATAAGGTTGAGTTTTACCCGGTGCCTCATAAGTACCTGTAGTGTCCCAATTTTGAGCATTTTCAGCTAACAAGTCCATGTGATTGCTTCATCAGGGTCTTTATCTTCAAAAGTTCCATTACACATCAATTCCATCATTTGCCTATCTTTAGGTGTTAACCCTTCATAAAAATGTGAAACCAATCTCCATGTTTCAAAACCATGATGAGGGCAAGTATTAAGCAAGTCTTTATACCTATCCCAACACTGATAAAATGTTTCTCTTGGTTTTTGAGTGAAAGTGGTGATTTGTCTTTTGAAAGAGTTTGTTCTATGAGAAGGAAAATATTTCTTCAAAAATTGTTCTTGATTTCATCCGAAGCATGAATGGATCCTGACGTAAGATTTTGTAGCCATGTTTTAGCTTTATCTTTTAATGAAAAAGGCAAAAGCTTTAATCTGATGGTGTTCATGCTACAATTTAAGTCATTATAGGTGTTACAGACTTCCTCAAATTCTCTAAAATGCAAGTATGGATTTTCTAGATCTAAGCCGTGAAAAGAAGGTAAAGGTTGAATAATGTCTGGTTTAAAATTAAAATGAGATGCATCAGGAGAAAAAACTATGCATGATTGTGCACTTGTGCTTGTTGGATTCATGTAGTCTCTAAGTGTTCTAACACGATTATTCTCATTATGAAGCGACTGATTATCCTCTTCAGCTATGTTTTCTGAAAATGATGAGGATTTCCTAGAAAGTCTACCACTTAATGTGCGTGTCCAAACTCTTATGCAAGTGCAGAAAGAAAGAAAAAAGAAGAAGAAAAGGAAGAAACAAAGATTAGAAAAACAAAGAAAAGTGAAAAGAAAAGAAAAGAAAATATATAATTTATACAATAACTTACCTCCCCGGCAACGGCGCTAAAAACTTGACACGACCAAAGAGTTGATGTCTTCTCCCAAGTGTAGGAGTGTCGAAGTAATAAATAACCCGGCAAGAGCGGGGTTGAACCACAGGGAGGTTAACTGTATAAACTACAAATAAAGAAATAGATAATAACAGAAAAGAAGTTGAAGAGAGCTTTGAGATGTGCTATTGATATAAGGATTAAACAAGGATAAAATAATAGTCAAGGTTAGAGGATACACTAATGGTATTTCAAACAAGTATAGTATAAACTCTTTTTATTACTCAACTGAAAACCACACACAAAGGAGGTTCCAATCGGATTATAAATTGTTAACATGATTACATTAGTTATCTTATTCGAATAATGCTAATACTTGTAAATGTTGTCAGGTATTCATGATTATAACTTATGTTAACAATAAATCAACTAAGAAGAAAATAATAATAACAATAATAAATTCAAATTTAATATCCTAAATATAATAGGATCAGATTTGTTGCCCTTAAGAAGTCCCATATAAGCTAGGAGAATCCAATCTGAAGGTAGAATTAATTCTGAAATCTTCTTTCCTTTTTTTGTAGCTAGGATGAATAAGGAATCCTTGTAAGAAAAAGATTTTGAAACATTTATGAATCCTTGCCACACTTGAAACTATGTTGCAGCTCATTAAAGATCTTTGTAGAATTAGGAGATTCCCAAAATAAGTTGCCACATCGTTTTAGGAAAAGAATCTTAGCCAAATAGAAAGTCCACAAGTCAAAAGGAAGTAAATAACAAAATTCGTACAGCCTCTGTTGACCCATGTTTCGATGCCTTTCCAAACTCCAATTTACCTGAAATTTTAAACCAAGGTAGGAAAATATGTCAGGAGACACCACATAAAATTTCAGATCGATACAACGGTCGGATGGAGAATTATGACTGTTGCCGTAAAACTGGATAGTTGCACATTTTACGTCAAAATCTGAATTTGACCTTTGCTGGATCATATCATGTGGGTTGCGTGACCACGTGATCACGAGGTTCGCATCACTAATGATATTGAGAGAAGAATATCTTGGTATCAAATGAGGATTGATCCATAAAAAGATGGCATTCAAAATCATTTTAGTCGTGTTGTGATTTCCAAGATGAAATTATTCTCGGTAGTTGATTAGGATATTAGTTGGAAAATGTATATTGTAAAGAAGTCTGTCTAAATTTTGTGTAAAAAAAATTATTACCTATTATTGTTGTTATTACCTTTTTATATTTATATGTAAATGTTATTTGTTATTTTCAAGTCCATAGGGATCATGTCAGGAGTGATCTTAGCTTAGTTATCTTTTGCTTTGTAATTATGTTGTAATTCAAGACACTTATCTCCTAAACTTAAAATGTAGTATTGACTCGTAAATTCAGATGTATGACTTTAATCTAATGATGTAACTCTAAGTACCTATTTTAACTATGCATGTATGACATAGTTTATATAATGATAATATGTAGCAATTGAATTATGCATGTTTTCTTTTGTGAACTTGAATCTTGTAATATTATTGAATAAGATGGGTTGTGTCGATGATGATGAGTTTGGTTGAGATCCATGATAATTGGATTGGGTTGTGATATGACATAGGAAGTATTATTGTTGATAACTTGAGACCTCCCAGTATAGGGAAGACTCCCCTACGAGCTTAGTAACTCGGGTTACAGATACTGATACGTAGATAGTGCAATGTTTGATTCCCTTAAGCTTTTCTCCTTAACCTATGTAACAAGCTTTGGGGCAATAGCTCCCAAGTCAGTTGACTTTAGGGTATTAGGTGTTAAAACACCCCTTCGGGCTTAATTGCTTAGGTTAGGGAGGCTATGAAACCAAACTTATCTATGTTTTTTTTATCATCAATATTATCAATTTGTTTGTTTTTGTTTTTTTGTTTTTTTGCAAATTATATACTATCCCTTTCCCTTAGTTGTTACCTTAACAAAAAAACATAAATAATGTAATAATCCAATGTGCAACCCACAATCATATGTTAAAGTGTGTGTGTGAAAATGAAGGTTTAAGAATACTTGTTAAATGAGTATATGAGCAGAATCAAGTGAGAACAATGCGAGAGTTTGTAACCTAAATATTTGAAGAGAAGTATATGATAAACCTTGTTATGAATATTGCAAATAACCATTGGAAAATGTTTACTAAGATGTGTCTCGAGAGTCAATAAAATTCTCCCTTACTCTGTCATCCTAGTAATAATAGTTTTGTCAAATGGTTTTATTAAAAACAGTTAGTTAATTAGCTTTATATATATATATATATATATATATATATATATATATATATATATATATATATATATATATATATATATATGTCAACTACTACCCTCTCCCCCCAACCAAAACGAGACATTGTTCTCAATGTCCTAAGGTAGAAAGATAGAGTATAGAAGACATCACTTGAAACAACGAACACTGACAAACCTGAAACACACTTAAAAAAATATAAGAAATAACAAAACAAAATAAAATGCTATTAATAAAACCAAAAGACACAAGGTTTCACAAACGAAGACTCAAATCCAATCTAAGCTTTTTACGGCTTTCCATAGGTGACCAATTTATGCGACTCATGGAGGGATCAATTACAGGGTTGAAAGATTGTAGTTGGTCAATCAATTGTTCAGCAGTAGCAGCAGAGATTATGATTTGTCATGCCGAAAATGTTAGAAATTCATGTTCCACAGCTTGATCAAGAAAAGACAACAAATTATCATAAAAACCATTAACATTTAACAAACCTATAGGTTTATGGTGAATGTGCAGTTGGGCTCAAGAGGAAATATAAAAGATCCTTTCTAATGTGCCCAGACCACATGGTAAGGCAATGAAGGCGTTAGCATGGTTAAATATTGCATTCATTCGATCAGACATTCTGGAGACCTGTAGTTCCTCTCTAATTGTTTTTCCAATGATGTCCCTTTTTGCTAAAAGCTTTAGGGACGACCCCCAAAACTTGTCTGCCTCCAAAAAATGCAGCTATTGACACACCCCCCATTAACCCAAGGCTGCCTCCCCCATACACTAAATGAATCTTTCTCTCAGCTAGTACTTGACCAAGATGATTTGCTGATTCTAAAAACTCTTTTTCTTTCCTAGGACTAGATCCACCGAAAACACAAATATTTCTTATGTGATGACTTGAGGGACCTGCCATTTATACACACTTCTATATCTGTTGAATGTATGGGTTGAGTAGAAATGAAGGAAAAGAAGATAAGATTTTATAGATGAGAAATTGAAAATGCAATCATATCACCTATATGTAGACCAGCTAGAGCCTCACACTCTCTCTCTCTTTATTTATTTATTTTGAAAAGGCATGTGTATGTATAGGTAGTTATGAAGCTAAGGCACATCAATTAATGTTATCCGGTCTTTCTTCACTTCAGGTTGACTTCTCAAGCAGGTAAATGCTACAACTATATTTTTAACCCCTAAAGTTCCTAACTCTTCTAAGATTAAAGACTTTTAGGCCTATCTCTTGTTGTAACACCATTTACAAATGCATTGCCAAACTCATCGCTAATAGAATCAAAGGAGTGCTCCCGGGTTTGGTTGGGCCTTTTCAATCAACTTTTTTTGCAGGGAGAAATATTAGTGATATAATATCTTACTTTGTCAAGAACTTCTTCATAATTATTATAGACATGGAGGGGGGGGGGGCTCTTAGGTGCTCTCTAAAGGTGGATCTAATGAGCTTATGACTCGGTGAGATGAGATTTCTTATTGGTTGTTCTTCAGACCATTAGCTTTCCTTCTCATATGGTTAATTGGATTGGTGAATGTGTCTCTACTACTAGATTTTTGGTCTCTATCAATGGAGAGCTTCACGGTTTCTTTGCTAGTTCTGGAGGGTTAAGACAGGGTAACCCTCTATCTCCCTACTTGTTTGTTCTGGCTATGGAAGTGCTCTCGGGTTTAATGGGTCAGATGGCTAGACATAATGATTTCAGGCTTCATTGGTGTTGCGAGAGGGAGGAAATTACTCATTTATGCTTCGCTGATGTTTAGGTTCTATATAGTGTTTATTCAGGTTATCCGATGCCTTTTATATGCAGGTGTGAAGCCCGAGAATAAAGTATACTAAGAGGGGGAGGATTATAATAATTCAAAATGTTGTTGTAATACAAAATAATGCACAAAAAAAAAACGGGGGGGGCTCAAATAAAAAAAAGGGAGAAAAATGGGGCTAAAATGGAATTAAAAAGAGATGGGATATAAATACCATCCCTTCTCTCATCCATGGCGGGCTGATAACAAGAAGAAGGAGGGGGGGAGAATTTTAGATTTTTCCTTTATCAAAACTAGGAGTAAACACCTAAAATTAGTAAACCCAAGTAAGCCTTGGAATTATTAAGTGGAGGAACACAATCGGGTGGAAAATTAACAAGAAGAAAAGTGAAGAATTGGTGAAGAAAAGAGGGGGAAGAGTGGCCGGCTATATACAAGGAGAAGAAGGCTAAGATTCTTCTAAAATTTATGAAGTAAAGTTTAGATTTCCATCCAAGTAAGAAGTTCTAATTCCAATTTCTATGAAATCAACTTCAATTTGATTAGAAGTTCATGCTTTTCTTGAATTGGGAATTAGGGTTCTTTAACATAAAATGTTGGGAAAATGCAGAAATGAGTGAGATTAAATGGATTAGAATAATAAGTGCCTTAAAGAAGAAGAAGAAATAAGTGCATAAAAGAGAGGAAGGGAACTTTTGGTTCCCTTGGGCACGTTCTCGGCTGAGATACTGCAGAGAGGGAATAAGAACTTATGCTTTGCTTAATTAATTATGGTATAAATGACCTTAAGAGGACATAAAATGAGACGGGATTGCCATGAATAAAGGGAAGGCATGGCTGTGACTGATCAGGAAGCTGGGATAGAAGATGAATCGGAGATACTTTCTCCATTAGCAAAACAGGGGCAGGTTCGTTGCCCTGTTTCATGGAGGAATTTGGACCTGAAAACTACAGAATCCAGGGAGGGTTGAAGTTGTAGCCGGGACTTGGCAGATTCGACCAAGTTGATGAAACGGCAAAATTTAGCCATATTAAGAGTATAATTTGTTTTCTTGCCCTTCATAAAGTGTGTCTTGATCTTAAAAAAAAAACAAGAAGAATAAACTGTGATCGAAATTGAATTTATGATGTCCACTTGGACTACTAATGAGCTGAAAAGTTAAAGGATAATAATGAGGAATGTAAGTGAGAAAGAAAAGATTGGTAAAAGAGAAATGAATATTATTTCCATTGTTGCTGTTGCATGTGATATGTGGACTAATATGGAATAATGATGGGTGTTTGTGGTTTCAGGAGGAACCGCGGGAGGAGTACAACAACAACAGGAGAACACAAGTTGAGCGTCTATAGCAGGTAGGTACTTGGTACCTATATCTCCTCTAGTTAATAGTTATTTTTTTTACTAACTATTGAACTATAAAAATTTGGTGCTTATTGATGAGGAAAAGAAAAGGGGGAAAGGAAAGGTAAAATGACAAAAAAAAAAAATAGAAACGGAGGACAAGATTTAGTTTATGGGTTCTTTTGAAGGAAATGAATAGTAACAACGAATCTTGATAATGAATGTTTCTCGAATGTGATTTGTTTGTCCCTGATATGGGAGGCTAATGATGTTAACCAAGTTGGTCGGCATTACTGGTACGTGGGAGGAGAAATATAAACCTTGATTAACTATTCGATTTCAGAATAGTTAATGATATCGGCAGGTGACCTCGATATCGGCAAAATTTATAAACTTGATTAACTATTTGGTTTCATAATAGTTAATGATATCAGCGGGTGACGTCGATATCATCAAAATTTATAGACTTGATTAGCATTTTTCTGAGGTGAAAGGTAATGATGTCAAGAATTCTTGACATTGGCAGTTACGTTCGTGTCGGCATTTTCATGAAACTGATTAGTTGTTCCTGGGACGGGCAGCTAAAGACACTAATGGAGGTCATTGGTGTCGGCAATAGTCTTTTTCGATATGGAAGGGGGAGAAGTAGTCAATAAAAACAAATTTTTTTATAACCCTTAAAAGGGGTTTATGGTTGTATTTAAAATCTCATATGGTTTAAGTAGATAGATATGCTGTTAATTTTTCTTCTATAAATTGCTTGTATTTTAATCATTTGTTTTTAATTATATGGAAAATTTATATTTTTGCAAGTCCCTCCCATTCACGTCAGGAATAGATTTTAAGTCCTTTGATCTCTTTTTGTATAAGTTAGGAACTTAGGGATTTGTGGTGCAATTTTGTCATGTAGTAAACATGTAACCTGTATAGAATATTATATTCGTAATATTTTGTTTCTGAAATATTAAATGTATCAGAATATTAGAATGTACTAGATTATGTTAGAATATTAAACTATATTGTGTTATATATATATGACATCTTCGTGCTCGAATTGGCTCTTTTAATTATTAATCTTATGCGTGTGATGTAAGATGGAGTTTGGGAATAATTATGGTCCTAAGCATAATCTGGAATGAATTATGTAGTTGATTGTACTAAACATGGATGTAATTGTGGATGAGATATGATTCTAGATGTGTGCAGGCTACATTGTCGATAACTTGGGATCTTCTAGTATAGGGGAGACTCTGCCGAGTAAAAAAAAATATTATGCTTCATCTACCCTTTATAGGGGGGAAGATTAATGGATAAACTAATAGTAAAATTGGGGTTGTTACAGTTGGTATCAGAGCATTTGGTTGCAGTTTCAGGGATTGAAATACTAATGTGATTTTGGAAAAATGTTGCAGGATGGCTCATACACGGTAAGCTGCAAGGGTTGCTCTGTCCCCTGTGCAAAGAAGAGAGTATGACTCACTTTTTGGGGATGAAACCGAAAGGGATCCATTAATGGGCACTACCTCCCATCAATTCGTGGCGTCGACCCATTCAAAGAGGGGAGATTCAGGGGGACATCAGGATGACCATGTCACTTCTCGGATAGAAGTGTCGCCAGCTGAAACACTAGGTGGCCAAGGATCAGAAGACAGGCCACCGCCAGTGACATCGACGATCACCCCGAATCCCTTTTCGGACCCCACATTTCTCGAGCAAATGGTCAAGGCAGTAGCAGCAGGGATGGCCACAGGTGCATCCAATTCCACTCCTCGGGCAGAAAGAGTAATCACCCTGTTTCAATGGGTGAAAGGTATGTGAGAAATGGGTTGCACGGCCTATTCAGGGGAAGAAGATGCCGAAATAGTAGGGCATTGGTTGAGGAAGGCAGAAAGGGTTATAGACCAGATGCGGGTGCCAGAGGAAACCCGGGTAGATTGTGTGACCCAGCTGTTAACGGAGAGTGCCCACTCCTGGTGGGAGACCATTAGAGAAAGAAGGGCAGGAGAAGAATTGAGGTGGAGAAACTTTTGAGAAGAATTCGAGGAACGGTACTACTCCTGGCAGCACTGAAAAGAGAAAGAGCAGGAGTTCCTGGATCTGAAACAGGAGAATATGATTATCCTGGAGTATGAAAGGATGTTACGGGATTTATCTATCTTTGCCACCACCCATCTTTCCATTGAGCATCATCGAGTGGAACGGTTTTGGGATGGACTCAGGCAAGAGCTGAAATTAATTTTCGTGGCTATGCAGTTTCAGTTGATTTGAGAGTTAGTGCGAGCTGCTCAGGGTATAGAAAGAGTAATGAATGACACACCAAGGCCAACAAGTGAATAGAGTCAGACCACGGGATTCGAAAGAAGGGATTTCACACCTCCTATAGGGAGGAATCCTCCTCCGAAGAAAGGAAAGAGTGGGTCATCATTCGGGCCATTATCGAGAAAAGGGGGGAGTTTTGTTCATGGTGGGAGTTCAGGAGGAGTTAGACGAGTTAATGCTGGGGGATCCGTGGGAGGTCAGACTCGCCAAGGGGCAAGTGTTATAGGGGGGTCCATGGAGCAGAGAGGACCTGTCTACCCAATATGCATGAGATGTAATCAGAAACACCCCGAGGATTGTTCAGCCACACCAGGAAGATGCTATATTTGTAGAGGGGAAGGGCATCGATGGAGAGATTGCCACTATTTGGGAAGAGGTTGTTACCATTGTGGGGAAACGGGTCATAAAAAGAAAGAATGTCCATATAGAGTCATTGAAGGAGTATAGGGACAGGGGATGGCTACCCAAAGCCAGCAACAGTCAGCAACAGTTGATCGGCCTGTACGACCTACTCAGTCGGGGACAAGTGCTAATAAAGGCCGACCCAGATTCCATAAGGAAAGGACTCGGGGCAGGATATACCACATTACCCAGAAAGATATGAGGGCAATGCCAGATGTCGTAGCAGGTACACTACAATTGAGTTTAATTCAAGTTTATGCTTTAATTGATCCTAGGGCAAGTCATTCTTTTGTGGCCCACCGAATTATTATAAATTTAAATGTGTTACCAAGTAGATTGAATGTGGGAATGGTAGTTAATACACCTTTGGGGAAAAATATACACATTAAGGAGTGATACCAAACATTGAGGGGGTAGAGTTAAGGGCGGATCTCATGCCTTTAGCATTAGATGATTTTGACTTGATACTGGGAATGGATTGGTTGAGTAGACATAGAGCACGAGTAGATTGTTTCACAAAGACTGTAAACCTCCAAGATGTGAGTGGAAAAAGGGTAGTATTCAGGGGAGAGAGGAGGGTGATTCCAAACTCCATAATCTCGATCATGACGGCCAGAAAACTGATTAGAAAGGGGGTGCCTGGTTGTCTCATGTGAGAGAATTAAAGAAAGGAAGCATAGAATTAACAAATATCTTTATTGTAAAAGAATTCCCAGACATGTTTCCAGAGGAATTACCAGGACTACCTCCAATCAGGGAAATTAAGGTTTCCATTGAGACTCTTCCAGGAGTCAACCCTATAGCACAGTCCCTTTATAGAATGGCCCCTATAGAACTAGCCGAATTGAATATCCAACTTCAGGAGTTGTTGGACAAAGGATTCATACGGCCGAGCAATTCACCTTGGGGAGCCCTAGTGTTATTTGTAAAGAAGAAGGATGGTACATTCAGGTTATGTATCGATTATCATCAACTGAACAAAGTGACGGTAAAGAAGAAGTATCCGCTACCACGGATAGATGACCTGTTTGATCAGTTGAAGGGTGCGAGAGTATTCTCAAAGATAATCTGAGATCGGGGTATCATCAATTAAGAATCAGAGAACAGGACATACAAAAGACTGCCTTTAGAAATCGCTATGGCCATTATGAATTTTTAGTAATGCCATTTGGGTTAACTAATGCCCATGCAGTATTTATGGATCTAATGAATCAAGTGTTCCGATTTTATTTAGATAAATGTGTGGTAGTGTTTATTGATGATATACTGGTATATTCAAGCTCTTATCTGGAGCACGAGAAGCGCTTGAGGAAGGTGTTAGAAATATTGAGAGAAAATAAATTGTATGCAAAATTGGATAAATGTGAGTTCTGGCTCAAAGAGGTGATATTTTTTGGACATGTTATCTCAGCTGGGGGAATATGTGTGGATCCAGGAAAAGTAGAGGCAGTTCTAAAGTGGGAGAAGCCCATAAATGTGACCGAAATTTGAAGTTTCTTGGGCCTCGCAGGGTATTATAGGAGGTTTATTGAAGGATTTTCTACAATAGCATTGCCTCTGACCAAGTTGACTTGTAAAGAAGTAAGGTTTAATTGGTTAAAGGAATGTGAGGAGAGTTTCCAGGAGTTGAAAAGAAGGCTTACATCAGCCCCCGTTTTGGCCCTTCCTTCTGGAACAGAAGGGTTCATTGTTTATAGTGATGCCTCAAGCAGGGGTTTGGGATGCGTATTAATGCAGCATGGGAAGGTGATCGCATATGCTTCCAGACAGTTAAAGCCACATGAAGTGAATTATCCGGTCCATGACTTGGAACTTGCAGCAATAGTATTTTGCCTTACGAGTATGGAGACATTACTTGTATGGAACACAAGTGCAAATTTTCACCGACCATAAAAGTTTGAAGTATTTAATGTCGCAAAAGGAATTAAACATGCGACAGAGGAGGTGGGTGGAATTGATAAAGGACTACGATTGCATAATTGATTACCATCCTAGCAAAGCCAATGTAGTGGCGAATGCATTAAGTCGAAAAGGGAAAGCAATGATGGGTGATACAGAAACTTCGGAACAAGAGAATGTGATGGAATTGAAAAGGATGGGAATACAATTAAGTGTGGGTCCTGAAGGGTCACTACTAGCTCATATGAAGATCAGATCGGTGTTACGAGATAAAGTTCTAGAAGCTCAGTTGGCGGATGAGGGTGTAGGGAAAATCAAGGCAAAGAGTTATCCCTTCAAATGTTGCCAGGAAGATTGGTGGTGATGGGAAAATGAGTTTACGTGCCTGAGAATAGGACCTTAAAGGGTGAGATATTGAAGGAAGCTCATGAATCTCGGTTTGCAACCCATCCTGGGAGTACCATGATGTATAGGGATCTCAAGGAGTATTACTGGTGGCCAAATATGAAGAAGGAGATAGCGGAATATGTGTCAAGATGTGGGATATGCCAACAGGTGAAGACAAAACATCAAAGGCCGGGAGGAGAATTACAACCACTACCAATTCCAGAATGGAAATGGGAAAATATAGTCATGGACTTTGTAACCGGATTGCCAAGGGGGAAAAAGGGCAATGATGCTATATGGGTAATGGTAGATCGACTGACAAAGTCGGCTCTGTTCTTGCCCATCAAAATAACAGACCCCGTAGATAAGTTAGCTAAATTATACGTGAACGAAGTGATTAGACTACACGGAGTGCCCATATCAATGGTGTCAGATCGAGACCCGAGATTTACCTCGAGGTTATGGCCATGCTTACAACGAGCTTTGGGAACCGAGGTGAACCTGAGCACGGCATTCCACCCCCATACAGATGGCCAATCTGAAATAACTATCCAAACACTTGAAGACCTTCTAAGGTCATGTGTGCTAGAGTTTGGGGGAAACTGGGAAGAGTTGTTACCGTTGGTAGAGTTCACGTATAATAATAGTTACCAAGCTTTTATCGGGATGGCTCCATATGAAGCCCTTTATGGGAGAAAATGTCATACTCCAATATGCTGGGATGAAATTGGAGAAAGGAAACTCCTGGGTCCTAAAATGGTACAAATAACAGCTGAGAAAGTAAGGGTGATCAGGCAAAGAATGAAGGAAGCCCAAGATAGACAAAAGAGTTATTCAGATAACCGGAGGGGACCTTTAGAATTCCAAATAGGGGATAGAGTATTCTTAAAGGTGGCACTATGGAAGGGCATCATTTGGTTTGGAATGAAAGGAAAGCTTGCTCCGAGATACATTAGCCCATTTGAGGTGATAACTAGGATAGGGTCGGTTACTTACCGCTTGAAGCTACCGGCACACCTAGAGAAGATTCACAATGTATTCCATGTATCACTATTACGGAAGGGCGGAAGTGGATCCTTCCCGAGTGTCACCTCTAGTTCCTATGGAAGTAAAAGAAGACTTGACACTCGAGACCAGGCCAGTCAAGATCATGGATCAGAGTGAAAAAACATTGAGGAATAAGAGAGTGTCACTAGTCAGAGTGTTGTGGAGGAACTCACAAATTGAGGAAGAAATGTGGGAGAGAGAAGCACAGATTAAGGAAAAATACCCCCACCTATTCCTTAAGAATGTGAAGTATACAAAGAGGGGGAGGTTTATAATAATTCAAAATGTTGTTATAATACAAAAAAAAAAAGAGAGGAGAAAGATGGGGCCAAAATGGAATTAATAAGAGATGGGACTATAAATACCCATCCCTTCTCTCATCCATGGCGGGCTGATAACAAGAAGAAGGAGGGGGGAGAATTTCAGATTTTTCCTTCATCAAAACTAGGAGTAAACACCTAAAATTAGTAAACCCAAGTAAGCCTTGGAATTATTAAGTGGAGGAACACAATCGGGTAGAAAATTAACAAGAAGAAAAGTGAAGAATTGTTGAAGAAAAGAGGGGGAAGAGTGGGCGACTATATAAAAGAAGAAGGCGGCTAAGATTCTTCTAAAATTTGTGAAGTAAAGTTTAGATTTCCATCCAAGTTAGAAGTTCTAATTCCAATTTCTATGAAATCAACTTCAATTTGATTAGAAGTTCATGCTTTTCTTGAATTGGGAATTAGGGTTCTTTAATATAAAATGTTGGGAAAATGCAGAAATGAGTGAGATTAAATGGATTAGAATAATAAGTGCCTTAAAAAAGAAGAAGAAATGAGTAGTGCATAAAAGAGAGGAAGGGAACTCTTGGTTCCCTTAGGCACGTTCTCAGCTAAGATACTGCAGAGAGGGAATAAGAACTTATGATTTGCTTAATTAATTATGGTACAAATGACCTTAAGAGGACATAAAATGAGACGGGATTGCCATGAATAAAGGGAAGGCAATGGCTGTGACTGATGAGGAAGCAGGGATAGAAGATGAATTGGAGATACTTTCTCCATTAGCAAAACTATAGAATCCAGGGAGGGTTCCCCATAGAAGTTGTAGCCGGGAGTGTTAGCTTTCCAACGAGTCTGACCCTGTCTAATTTAGAGTCCTGGAACTCCATATACAAATAAAAATCCGAGGAGAGGTCAAGCTGCCACCCCTGTTGGCAGATTCAGCCAAGTTGATGAAACGACGAAATTTAGCCATATTAAGAGTATAATTTGTTTTCTTGCCCTTTATAAAGTGTGTCTTGATCTTCAAAAAAAAAAAGAATAAACTGTGATCAAAATTGAATTTATGATGTCCACTTGGACTACTAATGAGCTGAAAAGTTAAAGGATAATAATGAGGAATGTAAGTGAGAAAGAAAAGATTGGTAAAAGAGAAATGAATATTATTTCCATTGTTGCTATTGCATGTGATATGTGGACTAATATGGAATAATGATGGGTGTTTGTGGTTTCAGGAGGAACCGCAGGAGGAGTACAACAACAATTGGGGAACGCAAGTCGAGCGTCTACAGCAGGTAGGTACTTGGTACCTATATCTCCTCTAGTTAATAATTATTTTTTTTACTAACTATTGAAATATAAAAATTTGGTGCTTATTGATTAGGAAAAGAAAAAGGGGGGAAAGGAAAGGTAAAATGACAAAAAAAAAATAGAAACGGAGGACTAGATTTAGTTTATGAGTTCTTTTGGAGGAAATGAACAGTAACAACGAATCTTGATAATGACTGTTTCTCGAATGTGATTTGTCTGTCCCTGATATGGGAGGCTACTGATGTTAACCAAGCTAGTTAACATCGACATTACCAGTACGTGGGAGGAGAAATATAAACCTTGATTAACTATTCGGTTTCAGAATAGTGAATGATATCGGCAGGTGACGTCGATATCGGCAAAATTTATAAACTTGATTAACTTCGGCAACGTCGATATTGACAAAATTTATAGACTTGATTAACTTTCTGAGGTGAAAGCTAATGATGTCAAGAATTCTTTACATCGGCATACCTGAGAACCTCTCAAGGTAATATGGAACAATGATTAACTATTTTAGTTTTAAAAATAGTTAATGACATAAACGGTTATGTTCGTGTCGGCAATTTCATGAAACTGATTAGTTGTTCCTAGAACGGGTAGCTAAAGACACTAAAGGAGGTCATTGGTGTCGGCAATAGTCTTTTCGATGTGGAAGGGGGAGAAGTAGTCAACAAAAACAAATTTTATTATAACCCTTAAAAGGGGTTTATGGTTGTATTTAGAATCTCATATGATTTAAGTAGATAGATATGCTGTTAATTTTTCTTCTATAAATTGCTTGTATTTTACTCATTTGTTTTTAATTATATGGAAAATTTATATTTTTGCAGGTCCCTCTCATTCACATCAGGAATAGATTTTAAGTCCTTTGATCCCTTTTTTTGTATAAGTTAGGAACTTAGGGATTTGTGGTGTAATTTTGTCATGCAGTAAACATGTAACCTGTATAGAATATTATATTCGTAATATTTTGTTTCTGAAATATTAAATGTATCAACCTATGCTTGGGATATTAGAGTGTACTAGATTATGTTAGAATATTAAACTGTGGTGTGTCATATATATATATATATATATATATATATATATATATATATATATGACATCTTCGTGCTCGAATTGGCTCTTTTAATTATTAATCTTATGCGTGTGATGTAAGATGGAGTTTGGGAATAATTATGGTCCTAAGCATAATCTGGAATGAATTATGCAGTTGATTGTACTAAACATGGATATGATTGTGGATGAGATGTGATTTTAGATGTGTGCAGAGTACATTGTCAATAACTTGGGATCTTCTGGTATAGGGGAGACTCTGCCGAAATTTCATTAGAAATTTCGGCGAGTAAAAAAAAAATTATGCTTCATCTACCCTTTATAGGGGAAGATTAACGGATAAACTAATAGTAAAATTAGGGTTGTTACAACAAGTGATAAGGAAGATGTTGATCACTTATTTTTCAATTGCCCATTCTCTCATCGCATTTGGTATGATCTAGGCTCCAAATGTCTCATCCCCTTTCGTTGTTGCTCTTCGGTTAACACCACCTCTTAGCTCTCGAACTTGAGTGGAGGGTGATCACTTCATTCTGTGCTTACAAGATTGATGTTTGCTACTGCCATTTATTATATTTGGAAGGAAAGGAATGCTCGTCTTCATGGTGATGCTCCTTGTACTAGTTCAATGATTTACAGAGACATTGTTAGGTGCATTATTTCAAATGTTAATCCTATTTGCAATATGGCTTCTTCGATTACTAATAGAAGACTTCATATTGCTTGGGGATTTTCTAATGATATTTTCAATTTTGTTTGATTTGTTTTTTGGCTTTTTAGGTTTTGAGGGCATTTCCTCTTAATTGTACCATAGATATGCCATGATTTTTATTAGTTTGGTTGCTTTTTAGGTAAGCGAGTTTGTCCCCTTTTGCCTATCTGTAGGGTTTGGACCCTTTGTTTTATTTTGCTATTTTTTGGTTTATATAAGTACCTTAACCTAAAAAAAAATCAGACATGGGCCGTGTGCTTGGATAACATGATGAGTTTGGAAGAAATGAGCAAGCCATCTATTACCTTAGTAAGAAATTCACCGAGTGTGAATCTCGCTATATAGTATGATAGAAAAGTTGTGGTATAGTTTGTTATTGAGTGCAAAGAGGCTTCGATAGTACAAGTTGTACTACCACTTGGTTAATCTCAAAGATTGACCCTTTAAAATACGTCTTTTAAAATATGTCAAGTAGAATAGCCAGGAGGCAAGTGTTGTTAGCTGAATATGACATCATCTACATGACAAGAAAATCCATGAAAGAAAGTGCAATTGCTGATCATTTAGGATATGAACCATTAAACTTTAACTTCCCTAATAAAGAAGTATTAGTGGAAGAAAAAGAAGAAGAAAGTGAATGGTGGACCACTTTGATGGTGCAATAAATGTGTTTGGTAATGGGGCTGGTGCTGCAACAATTTTCCCAGAGGGAAAGCAATATCCTATTTCAATCAAGCTACAGTTTAATTGCACAAACAATACGACCGAGTATGAGGCTTGTATTCACGGATTGGAAGCTGCATTGGAGATGAAGATAAGGAAATTAGAAGTATATGGAAACTCAATGTTGATAATCTGTCAGGTAAAAGGGGAATGACATACGTGAGATTAGAAATTGAGACCATACCTAGAATATCTTTCCAAACTGGCTGAAAATTTTAATGAGAGACTTAACTCATTTAGGAAGAGATAAGAATTGGTTTGTTGATGCCTCGGCTTCTATAGCTACAATTGATTGCGATATCGGAGTACAGCCTATAGACATTGAGATCTGGAGTTCTCCTACTCATTATTGTTCAGTAGAAGAAGAAATAGATGGTAACCCTTGGTATATAGATATATAAAGAGATTCATCCAATATCGAAAATACCATTCGGGAGCATCAAGTGCGGATAATAAGACCTTCAGGATAATGACGATGGAGTACTATATAAACGGGGAAAGAGTACAACAAAAGGTCATTTGATGAGTTTACTAAGATGTCTGTATGAGTCAAAAGCCAATAAAGCCTTGCAAGAAGTACATGGAGGAATCTGCACCACCCATGTGAATAGGCACATGATGGCTACGCAACTACAAAGAGCCGAGTATTTTTGGATGACTATGGAGAAAGATTGCAAAGAATTTGTCCGAAAATGTCAGAAATATCAGTTGTATGATGACAAAATCAATGCACCACCAATGTGAGGGGTAATAGTGATTGAGCCGATTAATCCAAAAGCAAGCAACAAACATCAATTTATCCTTGTAGCAATTGATTATTTCATATGGGCATAGAGGCTTGCTCCTATGCCCATGTGACTCAGAAAGTGATGCAAACCAAGGAGCTAGACATACACGTGGGAATGGAGCTAAATTTACACAAGACCCTTTGTCACTTCCTAGTGGCCCAATTACAAGACTTAGAGCCAAACGTTTCAAAGAAGCACTAAATGGACTAATCCAAGAGAATTGGGTTGCTTCTAAAAAGACCAAGATGGCCTCAAATAATAATCAAGGTTTAGTCCATGTCATCAAAGCAATTGAAGAGGCTAATTAGCATGCAAATTCATGACTAGCATGGTTTTACTATTAAAGGGTGTTAATTTGTTGAGTTTCATGGTTATTAAATGGGAGTATGACTTGGTCTTGGCTGGCCATGTTAAAATACATTGAATCTAGTCATTTAGCTATTTTTTTGTTGTCTTTAGAAGTCCAAGAGTCTTAAAAATGTGGGGACTTGTTATGTTGATGTTTGTGTGGCTTTTAAAGCTGTAGTTATGACTTTTCCTATTCTTGGACGCTTGTTTTAAGTACATGGATAGGAAAACTATTACCATTACGAATTTGAAAGCAGATTAAATTTTCAGAAACTATTACCATTGTGAGATGTGTTCTTTTTGGTTCTTAAAAGAACTCTTTGAACTTATCAAGTGAATTCTTGTGGCATTCAAGCAGCCAAACTTATCACCTTGGTTCTTGAGAGATTCTTAGGTTTTCTGGGTGTGGGGTGTCAACCCTTCATAGTCTTGATTTTCATCTCGTTAGCTGACGGGTCAAGGATCAACAAACTTGTCTACACGTTCTTGGGGTTCCAAACCTTCATTGTTATCGGGTTTCATCACAATTGTTGGTAGAGTTCATATTAGAAGGTGGTCAGGCGACTCATTGACAAAGACCTAATTTGCAGGTATGATGTGTGAACCTTGTGATCATGTGATCACACAACCCACAATCAAGATTAAGATCTAATTTCGGAAAGCCAAAATAGGTCTGATAGGAGTATGACACAATGGAAACCTCCTCAAGGCACCAACACTATTGGAATGAAGTAGAATGACGCCACGAAGCCAGTTAATCTTTGATAAGTTAGATTCAGTTCGTTTAAGAACTGAAAAATACAAGAATCACTCTCGAACGTTAAAACTGAAAAATTCAGAAGTATATTCATCATAGGTTGCCGAAATTTAGGTTACATGAGTTTAAATAGTTCTTGAAAAATTAACCCTAATAGATCTACTATAGTGGACTGATTTGGCCCACTTACAAAAATGATCCAAAACACTTTAAACAAAAAACAAACCCATAACTTGATCCAAACAAGCCTTGGATCCTAACTAAAAACAAATTATTAATTAAGCCCAAACAAGCCTTGGGCTGTAGCTAAAAAATTAAAATAAAACTCATAATATTAACTCCATGTTCTTCAATGAGAAGAAGAGAATGAAATAAAATATTATAGAATTGATTCAAAGCTTACTTATAGCTTTTCATGCTACCCATTAATCCTAGAAACCCAATCACCAGGTTGGAAAACAACTTGTTTACAATTGAACTCCCTCATGGAGTTGTCTCACCATTTTTGTCATCTTTTTACCATCTAAACTTACCCTTTTTTCAAAAGGTAAATGAATTAAGTCCATGGGAGTTAGTGGATTAAACCTATAAACAATTTCAAAAAGCGGTAATCTAGTAGTCAAATGCATAGTTCTATTATAAGCAAACTCGATAAAAGGCAAACATTCTTCCCAACTTTTTAGATTCTTTTGAATGAATAACAACACGTAAAAGTTGGGATAAAATTCTATTCACTACCTCAGTTTGTCCATCTGTTTGAGGATGACAAGTTGTCGAAAATAAGAATTTAGTTCCCAACTTTCCCACAAAGTCTTCTAAAAGTAGCTAAGGGACTTAACATTATAATCTAACACTATACTCCTAGGAATGCCATGCAAACGTACAATCTCCTTAAAGAACAAGTCTGTGATATGAGATGCATCATCTGTTTTATGGCTTGCAATGAACTGCACCATTTTAGAAAACCTATCAAACACAACAAAAATAGAGTCTCTACCTTTCTTTGACCTAGGTAAACCTAAAACAAAGTCCATAGAGATATCTACCAAAGGTTCAGCAGGCACAGACACTGGTGTACACAGTCCATGCGATTGTACTCTAGATTTTGCCTTTGTGTAAGCAATGCATTGTTCACAAATTCGTTGCACATCTCTTTTCATCTTTGGCCAATAGAAATGCTTATGCAATACATCCAAGGTTTTTGCAACCCTAAAGTGACCCATTAAACCACCCTCATGTTATAATAAAACATGAACAAGTAACCATGCATCAAATAAAACTTATCAAAAACCGAATGTCCACATGCATTATAAATCTTGCTCCATCCAAGTTATAATCATGATGCATATCATCACCCTCGGGTTGAAAATGATTTGTCCTTAAATCAGAATCATCAACATCTTTCAAGTAAGGTGACAAGTCCTTTACATTAAAAGTAGTCGAAACATTGTACTTACTAGGAAGGTCAACCTTGCAAGTATTATCATTCACCCTTTCGACAACCCAAAACGGTCCTTTTGCATAAAAACGCAGATCTGATGTTCAATTCCCCTTAATGGTGGTGATCCACCAGGGATGTCATCAGGGAATACATCATCAAACTCCTGCAATAAAGAACTATTGATTTGATGACTAATTGTTGAGTGGGTGGCCACCTTTTGACTTGGTAACCATCCTTATCTTCTTGTCTGCAGAAAACGTCATTGTTAACATCAGAATTTGAACAAATAGTCTTCATGAAAGTTCTGGGGAATTATCTCAGCTTTCCAACAAAATAAGAATGAGGTCATTTGGACTTCTAAAACTCGAGATATGGGCTAAACATTAAACAGTGTCTGGGCTGCAGGATAAATTCTGACTTCTCTATTGTTGCTACAATTTGAACTTGAAAACGATCCTTTTGAATCTTAGACTCTTCATGAAAGTTTTAGGTCTATGTCTTAGCTTCCTATCCATATAAACCAGTCCTAAATCCAAGTTCTACAGCTCCAGTTATGATCCAATAACTGAATGGTGTTCCAATTTGAATTCAACCAACATCTCTTTTCTAAGCTTAGCCCTCTCTTTGTCTTCTCAATTTCAGTGGTTACACTCATCAATCAATCATTTGATTTATGTGATAGGCCTGTATTTAAAATGAATATTTACCATAAATTAAAGGTATCTTATGTGATAGACTTGTTATTATAAAACATGCTCTAGTTAATGAGTTATTGATACTTCAAGTGCAAAATGATGATATAAAACCTTGATAAAAATGCACTTTTAAGTACTAATCAACTTGGACATTATGCTTCAAAGTGTCCAAACAAGAGAATCATGATGATTAGAGATAATGCTGATATCAAATCTCAAAATGACAGATCTAATTATGAAGGAATGTCGTCGTTAAAGGATAATAATGGGGACAAGTTAGCATTACTAGTTGAGGAGTCCTTTGTTATAAGACGAACACTGAAGGTTCAATTCAAGGAAGATGAAACTAAACAAAAAAAGAAAGAACATCTTCCATAAGTGTTGTTATGCATAAAACAAGGTGTGTAGTTTAATTGTAAATAGTGAAAGTTATGTTAATGTTTGTCGTCCCACCCTTGTTAGTAAATGGAATTTGTGTACTGTTAAGCATGCTAAATTATCTCAGGTGAGGAGAAAACATAACAAAGGAATCCAAGCTGACTTAGGTTACATGTGGTGGAAAAGTTTCCTTGTTATGCAAAGAGAATAATTTAGAAACATAATTGTATTTTTTAGTATTGAAAGAATATCAGGAGGTGGTAAAAAGGAGCATTAAAGGCAATATCATTTTCCTTCTAAAAGAAGGATAAATACAAGGTTGAGATAAAAATCCTATTCTAACTTGGAAACCAAAAGGGCAACAACTTCTTCTTTAGTTCTTAGGATTATTAGGCAGCATTATAGGCTAATAAGTCTTGTATCAGATCTACAATGTTTTCTTTTCTTCTTTCTCTTCTCACAACAGATAAAGACTTAGGACTTATGAGCTTTATTTTTATTTTGTTAACTACAACCCAAGACTTGTTTAAGCTTAATTAATATATTTTTTTCATCTAGGATCCAAGGCTTATTTGGATCAAGGTTTGGGCTTACTAGTGGATCAATTCAGCCTGTAAGGACAAATCCATTAGAGTTAATTTCTAATAACTATTTAAATACGTGTATACCTACATTTCGGTACCTTTCTAATAACTATTTAAATACGTGTATACCTACATTTCGGCACCTTTGATGAATAATACTTATGAACTATTCAGTTTAATGTATGTGAGAGATTCTTGCATTTTTTGGTTCTTGAACGAATTAATATGACTTATTGAAGATTAATTTGATTTATGGCGTCAATCGACTTCATTCCAATAGTACTGGTGCCTTAAGGTAGGTTTTCATTGTGTCAGTCTCCTATCAGACCTTTTTCGGCTTTCCAGGATCAGATCTCAATCTTTTTTGTGGGTTGCATGACCTCGTAATCACAAGGTTCGCATAAGATATGAACCAAGTCAGCTTCGAATTTGGTCGTAAAATGTCCGCCGATCAGTTTTACGAGATCAAACATATCTCTAAAAAGTACATTAGACTGAGTTTAAATTTCACAGGGAAATACTAAATATATAGAACTATATTGTGGTACATTTATAGGTCAATGGAGTTCAGGAACATATTATTTTAGAGAGTCGAACTTACTAGATGAATCCTGTCAAATCTGCTAGACTAGACCTCTGTATGCTTTTTAGGACATATTTATAGCTCAATGTGTAATTTTTTTTGCAATTTAAGTTGTGCTGAAAACTAGATATCTCAAGCTTTACAATCATATATGGTAAGTCTACTTCATCCAGATGAGAGAAAATGATGTGTTTGAAGTCAAGAATGAAGTCTGCCAAGAATATGTCAAAATTGAAGATTCAAGCTACCTAGAGGAATTTTAGAATGAAGACTTTGTTTTTATTATCTTATTTATTTAATTAATATTGAATAATTATTTTTAATTTGGGTTTGTTTAGGCCCATTAGACATTGTGTAGGGGTTTATTTCATTATTGAACTTATATTAGTTGATTACTAGTTTAAACTCATTAGCTTGCAACTCAAAAGTGGTTCATTAAGGTTAGTTAGAGGAGACTATATTATGTTTTTTTGAGCTGCAAACTTGGGCAGCGAGTTGAAGAAAGATTTTCTTTTGTTTGTTTGTGGCAAAACAACCTTTCTTTGTAGGAATAATGATCATACACTGACTTATCGATGACTAACTGGCTTCGTGGCATCATTCGCATACTTAGGGTTCTTAGATATAAGGTTATCCCTGGGTCCAAGTATTTTTCCAATACCTTTGGTTCTAAGGTACAAGGTTACCTCTAGGTCATAGTTCTATCAAAACTATGACCTTATATACTTTGTTAGGTGGTTAGTACTTAAAAGTGCATTTTTATCAAGGTTTTATATCATCATATTGCACTTAAAGTATCATTAAATTCCCTGACTTGAGAATGTTTTATAATAGCAAGTCCGATAACATAAGATATCTTTAACTTATGGTAAATGCTCATTTTGAATGCAGGCATATCTCACAATTTAAAGGATTGATTGATGTGTTTCACTATTAAAAATGAAAAGACAAAGAGAGGGCTAAGCTTAAAGAAGAGATGCTGATTCAATTCAAATTGGAACACCATTTAGTTATTGGATCATAAATGGAGCTATAGAACTTGGATTTAGGTTTGGTTTATATGGATAAAAAGCTAAGACATAGGCCTAAAATTTTCATGAAGAGTCCAAGATTCAAAAGGGCCGTTTTCAATTTCAAATTATAGCAACAAAAGAGAAGTCGGAATCTCTCCTGTAGCCCAAACACTGTTCAGTGTTCAACCCATATCTCAAGTTCTAGAAGTCCAAATGTGCTCATTGTTGTTTTGTTTGAAAGCTAAGAGAAATGCCCAAAACTTTCATGAAGATTATCTGTTCAAATTCTGATGTTAGCAATGACGTTTTGTTCAGACAAGAAGATAATGGTTGTCACCAAGTCAAGAGGTGGCCACCCACTCAATAATTAGTCATCAAATCAATAGTTTCAAATTTTAGCCTATAAAAGGAGGCATTTGTCATACATTTAGACATCTTGGTGTTTAGATCAAGATCTTGTTTATGCTTTTCATTTCCTTTCCTTTATTTAGTTAATGTATATCATTATTATGTTTTTATTTATGTTTCTCATCTTCATTATGTTTAGCTAAGTTTATTTTGTCAAGGTGAAAATGGTACATTAAAGGTGTAAAAATAAGTATAGTATAAACTCAACATGGACTTTAATGTTTGATACTAACATGTTTTGTATTTGTTATCTTACTTCTCTTAATACCTTGCTTGTTAAATGGTTCATCTAGATTTGTGTTGTACAACCCTTAGTACAACAAATACTTGATCCTGTCATAACCAACTGTATGGTATAATCGACACCTGTGTTATGAAAGGAACTTGATTTGTTGTTGACATAAGTTATCTCCATGAATACCGAACAACATTTACAAGTATTGACATTCCTCAAATAAGATAATTAATATAACCATGTTAATAATTTATAATCCAATTGGAACCTTCTTTGTGTGTGGTTTCTAGTTGAGTAATAAAAAGAAGTTTATATTACACTTATTTGAAATACCATTAGTGAATCATCTAACCTTGACAATTATTTTATCCTTGTTTAATTCTTACATCAATATCACATCTCAAAAGTTCTATTCAATTCTTTTTTCATTTATTTTGTTTATAATTTTATATAGTTCACTTCCCTGTGGTTCGACCCCGGTCTTGCTGGGTTATTATTACTTTGACACTCCTGCACTTGGGATAAGACATCAATCTTTTGATCGTGTCAAGTTTTTGGCGCCGTTGCCGGGGAGGTAATTTACTATAAATTATATATTTTATTTTATTTTTATTTTCACTTTTATTGTTTTTCTAATTTTTGTTTCTTCTTTTTCTTTTTTTCGTTTTCTTTCCTTCTGCACTTGCATGAGAGTGTGGTCAAGCACATTAAGTGGCAGACTTTGTAGGAAGTCTTCATCCTCTTCAGATAATATAGCTGAAGAGGATAACCAGTCACTTCATAATGAGAATAATGAGAATAATCATGTTACAACACTTAGAGACCACATAAATCTAACAAGAACAAGTGCACCATCATGTATAGTTCTCCTTTCTGATGCATCTCACTTCAATTTTAAGTCAAGCATTATTCAACTTTTACCTACTTTTCATGGCTTAGATTTAGAAAATCCATACTTGCATTTGAGTGAATTTGAAGAAGTTTGTAACACTTATAATAACTCAAACTGTAGCATGAACACCATTAGATTAAAGCTTTTTCCTTTTTCTTTAAAAGATAAAGCTAAAACATAGCTACAAAATCTGAGGTCAGGATCCTTCGTGTTTGGGATGAAATGCAACAACAGTTTTTAAAGAAGTTTTTCCCTTCTCATAGAACAAACTCTTTCAAAAGACAAATCATCATATTCACTTAAAAGCCAGGAGAAACATTTTACCATTGTTGGGATAGGTATAAAGATTTGCTTAATACATGTCCTCATCATGGTTTTGAAACATGGAGATTGGTTTTGTAACAGCCCCAATTTTACTATTAGTTTATCCGTTAATCTTCTCCCCCCCCTATAAAGGGTAGATGAAGCATAATTTATTTTTTCTCTCTGCCGAAATTTCATTAGAAATTTTGGTAGAGTCTCCCTTATACCAAGAGATTCCAAGTTATCGACAATGTACCCTGCACACATCTAGAATTACATCTCATCCATAATCACATCCATGTTTAGTAAAATCAACTGCATAATTCATTCCAGATTATGTTTAGGACCATAATTATTCCCAAACTCCATCTTACATCACACGCAATAAGTTAATAATTAAAAGAGCCAATTCGAGCACGAAGATTTCAAATATATATATATATATATATATATATATATATATATAACACAACATAGTTTAATATTCTAACACAATCTAGTACACTCTAATATCCCAAGCATAGGTTGATACATTTAATATTTCAGAAACAAAATATTACAAATATAATATTATATACAGGTTACATGTTTACTGCATAACAAAATTACACCACAAATCCTTAAGTTCCTAACTTATACAAAAAGGGATCAAAGAACTTAAAATCTATTATGACGTGAATGGGAGGGACCTGCAAAAAATATAAAATTTTTCATATAATTAAAAAGAAATGATTAAAATACAAGTAATCTACAGAAGAAAAATTAACAACATATTTATCTACTAAAATCGTATGAGATTCTCAATACAACCACAAACCCCTTTTAAAGGTTATAAAAAATTTTGTTTCTGTTGACTACTTCTCCCCCCTTCAACATTGAAAAGATTGTTGCTGACACCAATGACCTCAATCAGTGTCGTTAGTTGCCCGTCCCAGGAACAACTAATCAGTTTCATGAAAATATCAACACGAACGTAACCGTTTATGTCATTAACTATTTTAAAACTAAAATAGTTAATCACTGTTCCATATTACCTTGGGAGGTTTTCAGGTATGCCGATGTCAAGAATTCTCGACATCATTAGCTTTCACCTTAGAAAGCTAATCAAGTCTATAAATTTTGCCGATATCGAACGTCACTCGCCGATATCATTAATTATTCTGAAACCGAATAATTAATCAAGTTTGTAAATTTTGCCAATATCGACGTCACCTGCCGATATCAATAACTATTCTGAAACCAAATAGTTAATCAAGTGTATAAATTTTGCCGATATCGACGTCACCCGTCGATATCATTAACTATTCTGAAACCGAATAGTTAATCAAGTGTATAAATTTTGGCGATATCGACGTCACCCGCCGATATCATTAACTATTCTGAACCCGAATAGTTAATCAAGGTTTATATTTCTCCTCCCATGTACCGGTAATGCTGATGTTAACCAGCTTGGTTAGCATCATTAGCCTCCCATATCAGGGACAGACAAATCAATTTCGAGAAACAGTCATTATCAAGATTTGTTGTTACTGTTCATTTTCTCCAAAAGAACCCATAAAATAAATCTAGTCCTCCGATTCTATTTTTTTTCCATCATTTTACCTTTCCTTTCCCCCTTTCTTTTCCTCATCAATAAGCACCAAATTTTTATAATTCGAGTTGGTTAAAATAATTATTAACTAGAGGAGATATAGGTTCCAAATACCTACCTGCTGTAGACACTCGACTTGCGTTCCCCTGTGGTTGTTGTTCTCCTCCCGCGGTTCCTCCTGAAACCACAAACACCCATCATTATTCTATATTAGTCCACATATCACACGCAACAGCAACAATGGAAATAATATTCATTTCTCTTTTACCAATCCTTTCTTTCTCACTTACATTCCTCATTGTTATCCTTTAACTTTTCAGCTCATTAGTAGTCCAAGTGGATATCATAAATTCAATTTTGATCATTTATTCTTTTTGAAGATCAAGACACACTTTATGAAGAGTAAGAAAACAAATTCTACCCTTAATATGGCTAAATTTCGTCGTTTTATCTACTTGGCCGAATCTGCCAACAGGGCTGGCAGCTTGACCTCTCCTCAGACTTTTATCTGTATCTGGAGTTCCAGGACTCCAAATTAGGCGAGGTCAGTCTCGTTGGAAAGCTAACACTCCCGGCTACAACTTCTACGGGGACCCTCCCTGGATTCTGTAGTTTTTAGGTCCAAATTTCCCCAGGAAACAGGGCAACGAACCTGCCCTGTTTTGCTAATGAAGAAAGTATCTCCAATTCATCTTAAATCCCTGCTTTCTCATCAGTCACAACCATGCCTTCCCTTTATTCATGGCATTTCCGTCTCATTTTATGTTTTTTTAAGGTCACTTGTACCAAATTAATTAATTAAGCACATCATAAGTTTTCATTCCCTCTTTGCAGTATCCCAGTAGAGAACGTGCCCAAGGGAACCAAAAGTTCCCTTCCTCTCTTTTATGCACTCATTTATTCTTCTTCTTAAAGGCACTTAGATTATTCTAATCCATTTAACCTCACTCATTTTTGCATTTTCCCAATATTTTATGTTAAAGAACCCTAATTCCCAATTCAAGAAAAGCATAAACTTCTAATCAAATTGAAGTTAATTTCATAGAAATTGGAATTTGAACTCCTTACTTGGATGGAAATCTAAACTTTACTTCACAAATTTAGAAGAATCTTAGCCTTCTTCTCCTTGTATATAGTCAGCCACTCTTCCCCCTCTTTTCTCCACCAATTCTTCACTTTTCTTCTTGTTAATTCTTCCACCCAATTGTGTTCCTCCACTTAATAATTCCAAGGCTTATTTGGGTTTACTAATTTTAGATGTTTTCTCCTAGTTTTGATGAAGGAAAAATATGAAATTCTCCCCCCTCCTTATTATCAGCTGCCATGGATGAGAGAAGGGATGGGTACTTATAGTCCCATCTCTTCTTAATTCCATTTTGGCCCCATATTTCACCTTTTTTTTTCTTTTTATTATTATTATTATTATTTATATTATAACAACATTTTGAATTATTATAAACCTCCCCCTCTTTGTATACTTTATTCTCGGGCTTCACATTCTTCCCTCCTAATAAAAATTTCATCCCCGAAATTTAAACTGCATACCTGACTCAAGGAATAGGTGGGGGTATTTTTCCTTAATCTCTGATTCTCTCTCTTACGTTTCTTCCTCAATTTGTGAGTTCCTCCACAACACTCTGACTAGTGATACTCTCTTATTCCTCAATGTTTTTTCACTCCGATCCATGATCTTGACTGGCCTGGTCTCGAGTGTCAAGTCTTCTTTTACTTCTATAGGAACTGGAGGTATGATCAATTTGAAACTACTTCTAGTAAAACTGAGTTTAATGAATCTGAAGATTTGCAAATGGTTTATTTTCAGGAAGAATCATAGGCAAGTAGTTGTAGACCAAAAATTGAGGAATTGCCACCACGATTAATTGAGTCCATACCTTCAAGTGTTTAACCATCAAAACCTGATTTGAAGTCGTTACCATTCAATCTCAAATACTTATTTTTGTGAGAAAATGAAACTTTTATGGTAATAATTTCTTCCAAACTTAATGCACATCAAGAAGGTAAGTTATTACAGACTCTGAAAATGCACAAAAATGCATTAGGATGGACCATAGTTGACATAAAAGGAATTAGTCCTTTGATTTGCACATATAGGATTTATTTGGAGGAAAATGCTAAACTCTCTAGAGAAATGCAACGAAGTCTTAATCCTAATATGAAAGAAGTAGTGAGGAATGAAGTCATTAAGCTTCTAGATAATGAAATCATTTATCCTATTTCTGATAGCAAATGGAAAAGTCCTACCCAAGTTGTACCTAAAAAGTCTGGAGTCACTGTGATAACAAATGAGAAAAATGAGTTAATTCCAACTAGGACTATTACTGGTTGGTGCATGTGCATTGACTATAGGAAACTTAATTCAATGACTAGAAAAGATCATTTTCCTGTATCTTTCATGAGTCAAATCCTAGAAAGAGTTGCATGTCATGAATTTTATTATTTCTTAGATGGTTATTCAGGTTACAACCATATTAAAATTGCGTTGGAAGATAAAGAGAAGACTACTTTCACATGTCCATTTGGTACTTTTGCATATCGAAGGATGCCTTTTGGATTATGTAATGCACCAGCCACTTTCAAAGATGCATGCTTAGCATATTCAGTGATATGGTTGAACGTTTTCTTGAGATTTTTATGGATGATTTTTCTGTTTTTGGTGATTCATTTGATGATTGTTTAACTAACTTGGAAAAGGTTTGAACAGGTGTGAAGAGAAGAATCTTGTGCTAAATTGGGGAAAATATCATTTTATGGTAACAAACGACATTGTACTTGGTCACATTGTTTCATCAACAGGAATTGAGGTTAACAAATCTAAAATCGAGTTAATTGCCAACTTGTCAACACCAAAATCTGTTAAAGATGTTAAATCATTCTTAGGATATCCTGGTTTTTATAGAAGGTTCATCAAAGATTTTAGTGTAATATCTAAGTCATTGTGTAACCTTCTAACAAAGGATAATGTTTTTGAATGGACTGAACATTGTAAAGAAGCCTTTGTTAAACTCAAGAACTTGCTTACTTCTGCTCATGTCATTCAACCTCCTGATTGGTCATTTACCTTTTGAAATAATATGTGGCGCTAGTGATTATGTCGTGGGTGCCGTTTTGGGACAAAGAAAAGATAAGAAACCTTATATGATTTACTATGCAAGTAAAACTTTAAATAGTACTCAAATGAATTACACAACCATTGAAAAGGGATTACTTGCAGTAGTATTTGCATGTGAAAAATTTTGATCTTATCTTATTGGCTCACTTGTTGTTGTTTTTAGTGATAATGCAGCATTAAAATATCTTCTTTCTAAGAAGGATTCTAAGGCTAGATTGGTGCGGTGAATTTTGTTACTTCAAGAATTCGATATCACAATCAAGGACAAGAAAGGCACCGAAAATGTTGTCGTAGATCATTTGTCAAGATTGACAATAGATTCCACATCTGACATCACATAAATCAATGATTACTTTCCTGATGAATCTTTACTTTTCTAAGCCTTGGTTTGCTAATATTGTCAATTTTCTTGCAAAAGGAGATTTGCCACCTCATTGGAGTATCCAAGACAAAAGAAAGTTTTTGAACGAAGTGAAGAACTTTTACTAGGATGACCCTTACTTATTCAAATATTTCGATGCATTCCCGATAATGAGGTAAATAGTGTCATTAAATTTTGTCATTCTGAGGCATGTGGGGGTCATTCTTTAATAAAAAAGATGACTGCAAAAATCTTACAATGTGGATTTTATTGGCCCACCATGTTCAAGGACACACATGCATTCTGCAACACTTGTGAAAATTCTCAAAAGTTAGAATCTATTTCAAAACATCACATGATGCCTTTAAATCCTATTCTTGTGATTGAAATAATTTATTGTTGGGGTATAGATTTCATGGGTTCATTTCCTCCATCATTTGGTTTTGTGTACATATTAGTCGCAGTAGATTATGTTTTAAAATGGATAGAGGCAATTTCAAGTTGAAACAATGATCATAAAACAATGATCAAGTTTTTGAAAGAAAATATTTTTAGTCGGTTTGGAATCCCTCGAGCCATGATAAGTGATGGTGGAACACATTTCTTCAACAAGCCATTTGAGTCTTTAACGAAGATATATGGAATCACACACAAAGTTTCCACCCCCTTATCACCCTCAGACAAGTGGACAAGTAGAACTTGCTAATAGGGAGATCAAACAAATCTTGGAAAAAACAGTGAACCCTAATCGGAAGGAGCTTGACCGCGTTTTCTAATCGGCTTGTTTTAACTCGTAAATGCACGAGTGTGCGATGTAGCAATTAACTCGGTAAGATCGAGGTCATATCCATAGAGAGCTAGATCTGGAAATTAAGCTAGGTAACAAAAAAAAAACTCAAGAGAAATTAAATGAACAATAACTTGATTGAAAATAATTGATGGATTTGTGATGTGCATCATGGGAATGACAAGAGGATTCAGATGGTCCAATGACAAGAGCGAAAGCGAAACAACTACAAAGCGCCTTGACGGGTCAAATTGGAATGATTGAAGCTGTGTCGAAGTTAAAAATTAGCAATCAGTTTGAAATTGGTTCAAGGGTGCTTATTTGCCTACAATTGGAACTTAGAGATGGGAAAAGCCCTTAATGGTTCTTTTGATGCTGGGCTACTTGAATTTGGGTTGATAATGCAAATAAGTGAAGGAATTAATGCTGTTTATGGTCAGAACAGTAAATGAATTTGAACCCGAATTTGAAGTCATCCATTGCATGTGAAAACAAGACTAATCTAGGTGGATTTCAAGTTCAGAACGTGATCTTTCTAGATTGTCCAACCATGATTGCATCGGACTTTTGTTCAAGAAGTTATAGCCATTTTAAATTTGATCTGTTTATGTTTCAATTAAAATCAGAAAATGTGTGCTCGTTAAATTTGTCTAGTTACTTTGTCAGAGTCTAATTTTTGGGCTTGACTTCTGTCATGTTGAATTTTTCCTAAGTTTGGAGGGATGTTTCAATTATAAATATAGTATCAGAATATGTAATAAAACACTTTTGGCCAAGATTTGAAACTTAATTCACAGAATGCTTGAAACAAGGGAACGAGTTTAGATGGAGTGAAGATGCCCAGAAAGCTTTTGAGCTAATTAAGGAAAAGTTGTGTACTCCTCCAGTTTTAACACTTCCAGACTTTGCTAAAACTTTCAAAATAGAGTGCGATGCTTCCGGAGTTGGAATTGGGGCTGTCTTACTGCAAGAAAAGAGGTCGATTGCATTCTTCAGTGAAAAGTTCAATGGAGCATGTTTGAACTACTCTATTTACGACAAGGAGTTCTATGCTTTGATTCGGGTTCTAGAGGTATGGCAGCACTACTTGTTGCCTAAAGAATTTGTTATACATACTGATCATGAATCCTTGAAGTATCTTAAGGGGCAAAGCAAGCTGAATCGAAGACATGCTAAATGGGTGGAGTTTATGGAGTCATTTCCTTATGTCATAAAGTACAAGAAAGGGCAAGTTAATGTGGTTGCTGATGCTCTTTCTAGGAGGTTTGCACTGATCTCTATGTTGAATGCAAGGCTGATGGGTTTTGAACAAGTGAAGGAACAATATGCTAATGATTCCTACTTTGCTAATGTGGTTGCCGAATGTGCAAAGGGAGCTTGTGATGGGTTCTTTATGCATGAAGGTTACTTGTTCAAAATGGGCAGAATGTGTATTCCTTCAGGTTCGTTACGGGAGTTGCTTGTGCGAGAGGCTCATGGTATTGGTCTTAGTGGTCATTTTGGGGAGAAGAAGACTTATGAGCTCCTGAAAGAACATTTTTTTGGCCTAGCATGTTACGAGATGTGCACAAGGTGATTGAGAGATGTGCTATTTGTAAGAAAGCTAAGGGTAAAGAGAATGCATATGGACTGTATATGTCATTGGCTATTCCAGAGCAACCATGGATGGATGTTAGCATGGAATTTTGTACTTGGGTTACCAAGAACACAACGTGGAGAGGATTCAATAATGGTCGTGGTTGATCAATTCTCCAAAACATCTCATTTCATTCCTTGCAACAAAACTGACGATGCAGTACATGTTGCTGATTTGTTCTTTCAAGAGATATTGTTCGTTTGCATGGAGTTCCTAAAAGCATTGTCTCTGATCGTGATACAAAGTTCTTAAGCCATTTTTGGAAGACTCTTTGGAGGAAGCTTGGAACGAAGTTACTTTTCAGTACGGCATGTCATCCACAAACTGATGGACAAACTGAAGTAGTAAACCGAACTTTATCTTCTTTGTTACGAGCTGTTATACATAAGAATTTGAAGAGTTGGGATACTTGTTTGCCTATTGTGGAGTTTGCATATAATCGTAGTGTGCATGGGGCTACAAACTTTTCACCATTTAAGGTTGTGTATGGCTTTAATCCCTGTGTTCCTATTATTAATCTTGTTCATATTCCAATTAATGCGAGGACATCTATGGATGGAATTATAAAGGCAGAATTGATGAAGAAACTACATGAGCAGGTTCGATTACATATTCAGGAGAAAACGACAAAGTATGCTAAACAAGCTAACAAGGGGCGGAAAATTGTTAGGTTTGAACCTGGAGATCTTGTTTGGATTCATATTAGCAAGGGCAGTTTCCCAAGCAAACGTAAGTCCAAGTTGATGTCAAGAGCTGATGGTCCATTTTGGATTATAGAGAAGGTGAATGACAATGCGTATAAGGTCGATCTTCCTGGTGATTACAACGTATCAACTACTTTTAATGTGAAAGACTTGACTCCATACTTGGATGATGACAACGATTCTGATTTGAGGACAAATCATTTTCAACCCGGGGCTGATGATGTGCATCATGGGAATTATAATCCATCTCGTAAAGTTAAATCTAATATGCAAGAGGATTCAGATGGTCCAATGACAAGAGCGAAAGCGAAATGTTGCGATGTCGCGGTCGCACAAATTAATTACCCTAGCTTCAAACACAACACACAAGATAGTATAGAGCAAGCAAGGGGTCGAACCCACGAGGAAGGTTCAAGTCAGATTTTTATGCTAGATGATATGCAATTTAGGGGGAGGGGTTTGGATGTTATCTAGGCTAAAGCAAAAGAAAACAGAAAACTATCAAACGAAATTTAATAAAATCAGAAAATTATCAAGAGAACTAACCTTGGTCGCAAGCACACACCCACCTACAGAAATCAGAAATGATCATGGAAATGAAACATCAATTTATATTCTGAATATTTATCTCTTCTTAACATTGGTGGGTTAACGGATCCGCCGTATAACTAACCCTAACCATCAAACAACCATAGTGTCTGCACTAGTAATTTAATTCAATGGCAGCCTTAAGAACTAGATAAGTTGATTAATCAAGAAAACATAACTGTCCGCAGTCTATGTTTGATTTGATTGAATGTTCTCCCTAAGATTAATAACGTAGATCTGCCATAATTATTAAACTCAGTTACTTCACAAGTTCATACACCACAACTCCAGTTTTGATATCAAACTGAGCAATAGATTGTCTACAATAATAACTGAGTTATAAACATATTCAAACTGAGCAATAGATTGTCTACAATAAGAGTCCGCTCTAGCAATTAAAATAAACAATCATAGGAAAAATAAGCATAGGAGAACAAACATATTCATCACATAAACTGAAAATAAAAGGTAAAATAAATCTCACAGTTCTTGAAATCCGAAGGTTTCCGTGTCCTTGCAACCAAGAAAACGAGTTTAGCCTTGCATGTTTGTTGAACAACTAATCAAAAAGAAGGAGGAATGCATAATTTCGAGTTTCTTAGAGGAGGGGGGGCGTTTTTCTCCTCTTGGTTGATGCCTCCTTTCTCTTCTCTCATTCTTTTTATATCCTAGAAAATCCTAGTCTCTATTTTACAAAATAGTCCTCCCTTAAGTAGACTGTTTACATTTTTCTAAAAAAAGAGAAATAGCCTTGCATGAAATCTTCAAGCTTTGACTTAGAGGAGCTAAATTGCTGAAATAAAAACTTGGATATCGGTTTAGATGTTTCGGAACATAATTTGAACTCGTTTCTTCATGAAACCTGTTTGCTGGCAGAATTCAGTTGTCATCTTTGAAAAATCATATCTCCCTCATATGACATCTTTTTTGGATGAAATTTGGAATCCAAAAAAATTGAGTTTGCATCAATTGAACTTCTGTAGCTCCATATATTCAAGTCGGAATGGCAGAAGGTCAACACTGGCAGATTGCGAGATTTAACTTTGAAGGCTGCGATTTCCATGCTCTTCCTTATTTTATTTTCTTGCCTTAGATTTCCAGAAAGGTATCGATTTTAGCTTTTTAATGCCACTGGAATCACTTCATTTAAACCTCTAGAGCTTACGCTCTGCACAAAACATCGACTGAAGATCAAATCTGCCAATTATCTCCAATTTACTCTTTTTTGCATCTTTCATCCAAAAATACCTTCAAAACATAAAACAAAGAATATCAAGGCATTTTATATAAAAAAAAACATAGACAAAACACTAGTTAAATGTGGGTGAAACTATAGAATAATATGGTTGCATCACGAAACAACTACAAAGGGCCTTGACGGGTCAAATTGGAATGATTGAAGCTACGTCGGAGTTAAAAATTAGCAATCAGTTTGAAATTGGTTCAAGGGAGCTTATTTGCCTACAATTGAAACTTCGAGATGGGAAAAGCACTTAATGGTTCTTTTAATGCTGGGCTACTTGAATTTGGGTTGATAATGCAAATAAGTGAAGGAATTAATGTTGTTTATGGTCAGAACAGTAAATGAATTTGAACCCGAATTTGAACTCATCCATTTCATGTGAAAACAAGACTAATCTAGGTGGATTTCAAGTTCAGAACGTGATCTTTCTAGATTGTCCAACCATGATTACATTGGACTTTTGTGCAAGAAGTTATAGCCATTTTAAATTTGGTCTGTTTATGTTTCAATTAAAGTTAAAAAATGTGTGCTAGTTAAATTTGTCTAGTTACTTTGTCAGAGTCTAATTTTTGGGCTTGACTTCTATCATGTTGAATTTTTCCTAAGTTTGGAGGGATGTTCCAATTATAAATATAGCATCAGAATATGTAATAAAACAGTTTTGGCCAAGATTTGAAACTTAATTCATAGAATTAAGAGTTGTTCTTTCAAATTGATTTTGTGAAGAACCCTACCTGACTTATCACTCTTCAATCATAAAGAGTGTGGCGTCGAAATCCTAGATTGATCTTTGTGGCGTCCAGATCGACTTATCAAAGTATCATTCTAGTCTATCCTCCATCTTATTTACCTTAAATCACTATAATCCAACCTAAACACCAAAAGAAAGACAACACAACCACACCCATCCTTCATCCATTTTCGTCAGATTCATTGTTGCCGATTTTTGAATCATTCACGGCACATCATCTGGTATCAGAGCATCAGTTGCGATCTAAGGCAGGAACCAAAAACAGAAGAAAGGCTTGTTGGAATTGAGGTTGATAAACTTAATTATGGCTGGAGATTTGTTGGTTGTGGTTGGATTCTGAATGCATAAATTCACGTTAGTGATGAGCAACGCGAGAACATCTTTCATACTCGATATCAGATTCGAGATAAGGTGTGTGGGATGATCATTGATAATGGAAGTTGCACTAATGTTGCGTCAACTACCTTGGTGGAGAAATTGGGTTTAACTACCCTTCCACATCCCAGGCCGTATAATTTGCGATGGCTGAATGAGAATGGGGAGATTCGGGTGACAAAGCAAGTCCGTGTACCTTTTTACATTAAAACCTATCATGACGAGGTTTTGTGTGACGTTGCGCCCATGTCAGCTAGCCATTTGTTGCTGGGTAGTCCATGGCAGTTTGATAAGGATGTGACCTACAATGGACGAAAGAACACTTATTCTTTTATGCTGAATGGAAAGAAGGTGAACTTGTTACGATTGAGTTCTCAACAAGTTAGAGAGGATCAGTTACGAAGCCAACAAAAGGAGGTGAAATCACGTAAGGGGCTGTTGTTAGCCAAAAAAGGAGACATCAAACAAGCATTAGCTTCGGCGGGGGCTGTTTTCATGATCTGGGCAAAACATCAGAATTTGAATAGATAATCTCATGCAAGTTCTAGAAATTTTTCTCAGCTTTCGAACAAAACAAGATGACTGATTGCTAATTTTTAACTCCGATGCAGCTTCAATCATTCCAATTTGACTCGTCAGGGCCCTTTGTAGTTGTTTCGCTCTCGCTCTTGTCATTGGACCATCTGAATCCTCTTGCATATTAGATTTAGCTTTACAAGATGTATTATAATTCCCATGATGCACATCAGCTACACAAGGAAAGAAAAGCTAGTGGTATTTAATGACAAATTAGCTATTTTTATTATTTTCTTTCATATTTGGGCATAATTAAAACTTTTTTTTGAGCTAGGATCCAAGGCTTGTTTGGATCAGGTTATGGGCTTTTTCAGTTTAGGGTTTTTGGATCAGTTTTGAGTGAACCTCATATAAGTCCACATAAGGGGTCTATTAAGGTTAATTTTTCAAGAACTATTTAAACTCATTTAAGCCTAAAATTTCAGCAGATTTGACGATAATTACTTCTGAATTTTTCAGTTTTAACGTACGAGAGTGATTCTTGCATTCTTCAGTTCTTGAACGAACTGAATCTAACTTATCGAAGATTAACTAGCTTCGTGGCATCATTCTACTCAATCCAATAGTGTTGGTGCCTTGGGGCAGGTTTCCATTGTGTCACACTCCTATCAGACCTATTTCGGCTTTCCGGGGTCAAATCTCAATTTTGATTGTGGGTTGCGTGATCACGTGATCACGAGGTTCGCATCACTTCTTAAGGGTGACAAATCTGATCCTAGCATATTTAGGATGGTAATTTTTGGATTTTTATTATTTTCTTCTTAGTCTGTGGGTTATTATTACTTATTTGGGTCAATTGTAATTGGGCTTCATATAAGTCCACCTAAGGGGGGTCCATTAGGGTTTCTTTAAGTCTAGAGTTAGTATAAATAAAGGCATAAGCAAACATGTAAGGGTTAGAGAATTCAGATTAATAAAACTTCTTGTTTGCCGCACTTTTTGTGTTTGTGTGTTGGTGAGATAATCTCTCTTCCTTGATTCTATAAAGAACTAAAAATGACTTATCAAAGAACAACTGGCTTCGTGGCGTCATCCTTATACTTCTCGTTAGCAAATCAATATTCGTTAGGTGGGGATTGCGTAACCATGTGATCACGAGGTTCGCATCATTCATGATGAGGCTTCTCGCAACAACTCGATTGTTTATAGCGATATTGTTCATTATATTGTTTCTAAAGTTAATTTTCTTCATAATATGCCCTTTTCGAATGCTAATAGACAACTTTATATTTCATAGAGATTTTCTGATTATATTTTCATTTTATGGCATGCCCTCTTAACCTCTCTCTGAGGTAATACGCCCATGCTTTCTTGTTTATTGATTTGGGTTAGGTGGGGTTTTTTTCCACCTTTTCGAGTTGTGTGAAGTTTGGCCCTTTGATTTTTTTGGTTAATATAAGTATCAAAATGTAAAAGTGTATAAAGGACATGACAAGTGCTTGGTAGTTCCATATAGTGCACCATAATCATGAAACCCGACTCAATAGTCAACTCAATAATTCAAGTCAATGAAAAAGCTTTGTTTTTTTTTTTTTCAAAACCATGTTATTTTATTTTTTTAAAGTCAATTGTTAAGTTAACCACGTCAATCCTCAACCCGCCACCTATTTTTAAAGTCAATTGACATCTACCTCGAATTGAGGTACCCATTTTTTTTATTTAGATTAGCCTTGTTACACCATTTTTTTTGGTGCAAAAGAAGAAAATACAAACAGACTAGGGCCTCCCTTTAAAAAAAGACACCAGTCAAATCAGTCTGGAGTAGCAAATTCAATCCCAGTGGAGGAGACCATATCTCCATAGAAGCATCTTGTGGAGTTCCCAACCTAGCTAATCTATTAGCACCAAGGTCCCCTCTCGCATGATATGAGAAATTGATATAGTTAATCCATACCATCCTTCAGAGGATCATGAATGCTAAGAATGAGGCTTAAATTTGGATGTTCATCACTACAATTCTAGTTATGCAAGGACCTTTGTAAAAGGAAACATTTTGTCGAATAATATTCAATTGATAACAGTGCAATCCCTAACCCATGGGCAGTTCCTCGTTAATTGATAGAAATTAAAATTTATCCAAAACCCATTAAACATAATACAAGGGTTCATTAGCGATATCTGCAAGTTAGCAAATTTTGTTATGGAAAGTTAATAAAAACCTTTATCTTTCATCAAAAGATCTGTAATTATGATTCACTTCCATATATGGAATTATAATCTCTCCTTATATGTATATTGTGTACATTATACATTATTGGAACTAATGCTATTGTGTACATTATTGGAACTAATTAGAATGTTGGAAAGGCCATTAACACCTAAGGTACTTTCTTATTGTTCATTCTTTTTAGCTTTTATTGTTTTTTTTTTACCTTCTATTATTTTAAATTTCTTTTTTTCAAGCTTTTTTTGTCCTTAACCTCTTAGAAACATATATAAAGACTATGGTTTAAGACCACTTTGTTAATTCCTTATTAGGGTTTTTCTATTCTCTTTATTTTGTTATGCTAAATGCTTGTTGTTTACGTATAATATCGCATTTGAAACGAAGTTTAGCTTGAAAAGGCATCATTTTTTTTATGCTTTTTCAAGATTAACTTAGTTTGAAACGTGTCTAAACATAGCCTTAGTATCTTTAGTTTTCTACAGATCTATACCTGGCTACGCAAATAGAAATTATTGATGATAAACTCTCATGTTGCTAGGAAAAAAAACTGAAAAATGGGTCGTGGAAAGCTAAACATGGAACTTATACACAATGAGAGATCTTGGATGATTATATATCACAAAAAAAGACATGTTTAACAAAGAAAGCTAGGGAGTTCCAAATTCTCTATGGTGTAGATGCATGTGTTATCATTTTTAGGCCAAATCTAAATAATCATCATGTTGATGTCAAAACCTGAACAATCATGTTTAAGTCAAACGCATTATAAACAAATTCAGTTTATAAGGTATTGATCGCACGAAAACACAAGATTTATCTTATTTTTTAAAAGCTCAGGAAAAGAAACTGGATGATGATATTGCTAAATTGCGCAAAGTTACAATCATCTCAACTTTTTATCACTCGACCAACTTAGGGTCCTTGCAAAGAGTTTTCGAAGCTAAACTTAATGTTGCAAGAGGTAGGGTATTGAAGCTAAAAGGTAACCACCCCTTTTTGTTGGAGGATTCCAAGTCAGGGATTAATGTAGCTGGCTCCATTAGTAATAAATCAAGCCTAATGGCTTCTAGTACTTTTGCTAATGCCTTGCTTCAGAAGAATATTGAATTAGAGGCTCTTCACAATCAACCCTTACCGTGTGCCATTTAATAGTCCCATGTTGATGATGATGATGAACTATAAAGCTTTCGTTCAATTTAGTGGTATTCTAGTAATCGCACCATAAAATCCATGGTTCATTACAATTATGATCCAGCCACTGAGATGATAGGGAATATGATGTTCAACAATCCTAGGTTGCACTCAGTAAGCTACAAGCAGTGTCCAAAGATGTCCTTCTCAAATGCATCTCCCTAAGTTCTCTGATTTTTATGATGTCAACGAGTTTGATATGAACAGAAAAGAAAATCTTTAGTTATATTATAAATTTGGAATATTTCAAGTTTGTATCTTTTTTCTTTTTCTAGCGGGCATAGCCTCTAACCAGTCTAAACAGTCTGGCAATGAATAATTACCATCACTGCTATTAATGTATTTCATCTTGTATTTTTTATTCTCTTCCCTGTAATCTTCGTGCCATCATTGTTATACTTCTCATTTGCGAATTAATATTTGTTGGGTGGGGGTTTTTATTTTCAATAGTGGTGGTGTACAAGTTATCTTAGTGTCACTCCTATCAATGTGATACGATCCAGGAAAGGTCAAATTCAGATATTAACGTAAAATGTGCAATTATCCAGTTTTACGGCAACAGTTATAATTCTCCATCCAATCGTTGGATTAAGTTGAACGTTTACGTGGAGTCTCCTAACATGTTTTCCTACCTTGGTTTAAAATTTCAGGTCAATCGGAGTTTGGAAAGGAATCGAAACACCGATCAACAGAGGCCATATGAATTTTGTTATTTACTTCCTTTTGACTTGTGGACTTTCTATTTGGCTAGGATTCTTTTCCTAAAAGGACGTGGTAGCTTATTTTGGGAATCTCCTAATTCTGCAAAGATCTTTGATGGGCTGCAATATAGTTTCCAAGTGTGGCAAGGATTCATAAATGTTTTAGAATCCTTTTCTTACAAGGATTCCCTATTCATCCTAGCTAAAAAAAAAGAAAAGAAGATTTCAGAATTAATTCTACCTTCAGATTTGATTCTCCTAGCTTATATGGGACTTGTAAAGGGCAACAAATCTGATCCTATTATATTTAGCATATTAAATTCGGATTTATTATTGTTATTATTATTTTCTTCTTAGTTTAAGGTTTATTTATATTATTTGGGTTTAATTGTAAGTGAGCATCATATAAATCCACATAAGGGGTCCATTAGGGTTTATTTTAGTTTGGAGTCACTATAAATAAGGGCATAACCAGACATGTAAGGTTAGACGATTCATATTAATAAAACTTCTTGTTTTCTGCACTTTTTATGTGTGTGTTGGTGAGATAATCTCCCTTCCATGGTTCTCTAAAGAACTGAAAGAACAACTTATCGAAGAACAACTGTCTTCGTGGAGTCATCGTTATACTTCTCGTTCGCGAATCAATATTTGGTGGGTGGGGGTCTCCGTTTTCAATAGGGCTAGTGCCTAGGTACAAGTTATATTTGTGTCCCACTCCTATCAAACCTGATTTACTTGGCTTTTCAGGAATTGGTGTCTTTGCGTGTAGGTTGCGTGACCATGTGATCACGAGGTTAGTATCATTTGATATCAGAGCTTGGCTCCGTTAATCGGTTATACTTCTGAATTTTTCATTTCTTGTTGATTCTGCAAAATAAAATAAAACTTTCCTTGGTGTCCAATTTCTTCTTCTCCTTTTATTTGCGGCATATTATAGAAAAAACAGAAAAACAATCAGTCAAAAGACAGTTATTTGCTTATACCGCAGAAAACTAAACAAAGGAAAATTGGATCAAATCAACTCGAAATTAACTCAAATTTGATAATCTGATTTATGGGGTCCTAATCTCACTACATATTATTACAGGGTCCTGATCTCACTACATATTAATTTTAGGGTCAATTGGATATTGTTTGCTAAGGTTTTCGAATTCAGGTCTAATAAGGCTTGATTCTTAATGTTTTTGCATCAGCATATCAAATCTTATTGTAAATTGCTCAAATTTCATATGCTGTCTATTTGGGTTGAAATCACACTATATCTCAAATGTTAGCTCAATTGGACATTGTTGACCTTAGATTCCATATTCGAACTTAACTTATCGTAAACGGATCTGTTTTTATGTCAACTCTTCAAACTCTTCTTATTTCTATTGTTTTCATTTCTTGTAGTATATTTACAGCATATCTAATATATTTGGTGTTGTTTCATGATATTGCATACTTCATTCATGTTTTCATTCGAGTCTTCAGTTTCATTCATATTTCAGATAGATTTGCTCGCTACTCGCGAGACTATCATCACAGTTTTGTTTTTGCTTGTTTTCTGTGTTATTATTGCTTCTTGAGTCATATACATCTATTTGAATTGCACTGTTGAGTTAGTTCTTTTTGGTGTGATTTCAGTTCCGCAAGAACTGAAAAAGGTGAGACGAGGGGAAAACCCTAAGTTTGAGTGAAGCACGAGCGACGTGAGGATATTTTTATACCACTCCCCCCCGAGGGTGAACTTAAGTTCCAAATGCAAGCCATGATGAAGATGATGGAAACAATGAATTTCATGATGGGGAACATGTGTGACAAAGTTGAAAAGGTGGAGAAATGTGATAATAAGGCTGGGACAGTTACCCAAGACATGAGAATGGTTGGAGCTGAACCAAAATCAAAGAATGGCAGTAGGGTTGAAAGGCCAAGGTGGGCTAATTATGAGAATTTTGAGGAGGAAGTTGATGATTTTGGTGATGGCGGTTTTAAGGATGAGATCGTAGGGCATATTTTTGATAGCCTAGAAACCTGATACTATCCAGGCAATCAGATTAATGATGAGATCCAAGCAACGAAAAAACAATCAAATTTGGATTCTGATGTAAAATGCACAACTGTCTAGTTTCACAGAAACGGTAATAATTCTCAATCCGACTATTGGATTAGGCTAAATGTTTACATGGAGTCTACTAACATGTTGTCCTACCTTAGGCTAAAAGTTCTTATCAATCGGAGTTCAGGAAGACATCGCAATAATAGTCAACAAAGGCTGTATGAATTTTGTTATTTACTTCCTTTTGACCTGTGGATGATTTGGCTAGGAGTCTTTTTCTACAAGAATGTGGCAACTGGTTTTGGAAATTTTCTAGTCTTGCAAGGATGTTTAACGGGCAATAACATAGTTTCCATGTGTGATATCGACTCCATATTAATGTGGAATCCTTATGGTGTATGGAAACAATTATTGTATTCTTATTATAGTAGGAATTTATCATTAAATAAGTTTCCAAGTCAGCTAATAATACTTTGCACACAAGGAAACTACTGAAGAGGAGGCAACTTCAGATTTGATTCTCCTAGCTTATATGGGACTTCTAAAGGGCAGCAAATCTGATCCTATTATATTTAGGATATTAAATTTAGATTTATTATTGTTATTATTATATTCTCTTAGTTTAGGGTTTATTTATATTATTTGAGTTTAATTGTAAGTGGACATCATATAAGTCCACATAAGGGGTCTATTAGGGTTTGTTTCAGTCTAGAGTCAGTATAAATAAAGGCATAACTATACTCTCCCTTCCTTGGTTCTCTAAAGAACTGAAAAATAACTTATCAAAGAACAATTGACTTCGTGGCGTCATCCTTATACTTCTCAGAAGTCGATTAGGTTTAAATGAGGGGAGGAGTAGGAATCAACTTTTGCCCATTTGAAAGAAAAATTATGTTCCACACCTATTTTAGCTTTACCTGATTTCATGAAAGCATTTGAAATTGAATGTGATGCTTCTGAAATAGGAATAAGAGCTGTGTTAATGCGGGATGGAAGGCCCTTTACTTATTTTAATAAGAAGTTAAGTGAAGCGACTTTGAATTATCCTACTGACACGACCAAAAGATTGATGTCTTCTCCCAAGTGCAGGAGTGTCGAAGTAATAAATAACCCGGCAAGACCGGGGTCGAACCACAGAGAGGTTAATTGTATAAATTATAAATAACAATGCAACAACAACAACAACAATAATAACAATAATAATAATAATAGTAATAATAATAATAATAATAATAATACTCAGTACGTGGCGTTGTTATACCTGAGAATGATCTAAAAGATCGGGTCACAGGTTTCCAGCCTATATACTGATTTTATGAAAAGATCAAAGAGATATATTATATAATATAAACAGATTTCTGATGTGAATGAATAAGGCAAGACCAACAATGTCAGGATCCTTGATCAAACACAGAGCATACTTAACGTACATAACATATAACAAGAATGTAAATAATAATAATAATAATAATAATAATAATAATAATAATAATAATAGTAATAATATTAATAGTAGTAGTAGTAGTAGTAATAATAATAAAAAGAAGAAGAGGAAGAAATTAATGAGAACTTTGAGATGGGAGATTAATGTAAGGATTAAACAATGATAAAAACAAATGTCAAGGTTAGAGAATTCACTAATGGTATTTCAAATAAATATAATATAAACTCTTTTTATTACTCAACTAGAAACCACACACAAAGGAGGTTCTAATCGGATGATTTATCATTAATGGCTCATTATAAAGTATTAACATGATCATATTAATTATCTTGTCTAAGTAACACCATACTTATAAATATCATCAGGCATTCATGTTGCTAGCTTATGTTAACAACAAATCAAGTTCCTATCATAACAACGATGTCGGCCGAAAACTATGAAGGATCAAGCATTTGATGTACCAAGTGTTATACAACACAAATCTAGATTAACCATTTAACAAGCAAGGTATTAAGGATTATTAAGATAAAAAAATAAGACATGCTAATAACAATTTTTCTTGAATATAAACATTAAAGTCCATGTTGAGTTTATATTATACATATTCTAACACCATTAGTAAAACCTTTTCACCTTGACATAATTAACTTAGCTAAACATAATGAAGAAGAAAAACATAAATAAACAACATAAGAACATAAACATGATATAAGTTAACTAATTATAGGAAAGGAAATGAAAAAGCATAAACAAGAGATTAATATAACATGAAAGAAAACTTGAACATTACAAAGATATAAAGAGAGAAAACAAGAACATGATTTTGATCTGAAAAATAATATATCTAAATACATGGCAAATGCCTCCTTTTATAGGCTAAGATTCAGAACTATTGATTGGTGGACTAAGAAAATAGTTGGTGGCCAACCATTGATTTGGTGGCTGGTTTTTGACATTATTGGCTGCTGGTTCTTGAAATTGTTGGCAGATTTTTGATATTGTTGGCTGGCCAAAACGTCATTGCTAACATCAGAATTTGAGCCCTTTGTTCCATGAAAGCTGTGGGCAATTGTCTCAGCTTTCCAACAAAAAAAACCAGAGCTCATTTGGACTTCTAGAACTCAAGATATGAGCTGAAAACCGAACAGTGTTTGAGCTGCAGGACAGGTTCCGACTTCTCCGTTGTTGCTAATATTTGAACTTGGAAACGGCAGAATTGAGTTTTGGACCCTTCATGAAAGTTTTAGGTCTATGTCTTATCTTTCCATCCATATAAAGTGGACCCAAATCCGAGTTCTACAACTCCAGTTATGATCAAATAACCGAATAGTGTTCCAGTTTGGAATTGAACCAGCATCTCTTCTCTTAGCCTAGTCCTCTTTTTGTCTCTTCACTTTCAATTGTTAATCACAGCAATCAATCCTTTGAATTGTGAGATATACCTGCATTCAAAACAAGCATTTACCATAAATTAAAGATATATTATATTATTAGACTTGTTATTATAAAACATGCTTTAGTTAGGGAATTTAACGATACTTTAGTGCAATACGATGATATAAAGCCTTAATGAGAATGCACTTTTAAGTACTAATCACACCCCCCAACCAGCTTATTACTAGTCCCTAGTAATCAAAGCGTTAAAATACAAAAACAATTTGCAAGTTCCACAAAGCAAGGTATTCATCATTTAACTTCCATTAATCTATCCAAATAAACAAACTCTCATTAAATTTATATATCTGCTTCATACTTCTTAAACAAGATATTAATAAACCTTCTTTTTGTGCTCAGTAAATCAAAACATAGCTATGGAGCTTTTCATGGAAGAAAACAAAATTTTTGTTCCAATGTTTAAGGTTAACTTCCTTGGGTTGGGATTATTATCTCTTTTGTTTTTTTTTTTTTTTGTTTTTTTTTTTGAAAGCAAGAATTTATAATACAATGTATCTTGAACCCATGTAACGAGCTTTTAGCTAATGACTCCCAGACCAGTTGGTCTTAGGGCATCAGGTGTTGAGACACCCCTACGAGCTTAGTAACTCGGGTTGCAGATACTGACACGTAGATAGTGCAATGTTTGATTCCCTTAAGCTTTTCTCCTTAACCCATGTAACAAGCACTGGGCCAATAGCTCCCAAGTCAGTTGACTTTAGGGTACTAGGTGTTAAAACACCCCTTCGGGCTTAATTGCTTAAGTCAAGGAGGCTACGAAACCAAACTTATCTACTTTTTTATTTATTTGTTTGTTTTTTTTTGTTTTTTTTTTTTTGTTTTTTTTGTTTTTTTTTTTTGTTTTTATATATATACTGTCCCTTTCCCTTAGTTGTTACCTTTAACAAAAGAACATAAATAATGTAATAATCCAATATGCAACCCACAATCATATGTTAAAGTGTGTGTGTGAAAATGAAGGTTTAAGAATACTTGTTAAATAAGTATATGAGCAGAATTAAGTGATAACAATGCGAGAGTTTGTAAATCTGAATATTTCAAGAAGTATTATAATAGACCTTGTTAAGAATGTTTACTAAGATGCGTCTCAAGAGTCACTAAAGTTCATCCTTTACTCTGCCATCCTAGTAACAACAGGTTTGCAAATGGTTGTAATAATAGAAAACACAGTTAGTTAATAATTTTTTTTTTTTTTTTTTTGTAATATCAACTACTACCCTCTCCCCCCAACCAAAACGAGACATTGTCCTCAATGTTGTAAGGTAGAAAGATAGAGTATAGAAGACATCACCTGAAACAGCGACTACTGACAAACCTGAAACACACTTAAACAAATACAAGAAACAACAAAACACAAATACTATACCATTAATAAAACCAAAAGACACAATATTTCACAAACTAAGGCTCAAATCCAATCTAAGCTTTTTACGGCGTTCCGTGATTGACCAATTAAGTCGACTCATAGAGGAATCAACTACAGGGATGAAAGATTGAAGTTCATCAATCAATTGTTCAGCAGTAGCAGCAGAGATGAGGATTTGTCGCGCTGAAAATGTTAGAAATTGTTCTTCCACAGCATGATCAAGAAAAGACAGTAAAGTATTATAAAAACCATTAACATTTAGCAAACCTATAGGTTTCTGGTGAATGTTCAGCTGAGCCCAAGATGAAATATGAAATATCTCTTCTAAAGTTCCCAAACCACCTGGTAAAGCAATAAAGGCATCAGCATGGTTAAACATTACAGATAGTCGTTCAGACATTGTGGAGACCTGTAGTTCCTCGCCGACTGTTTTTCCAATGATGTTCCCTTCGGCTAAAGCTTTGGGGATGACCCCCAAAACTTGACTGCCTCCTAAAAATGCAGCTATTGAAACACTCCCCATTAACCCAAGGCTACCTCCCCCATACACTAAATGAATCTTTCTCTCAGCTAGTACCCGACCAAGATGATTTGCTGATTCTAAAAACTCTTTTTCTTTCCCAGGATTGGATCCACAAAAAACACAAATAGTTTTTATTTTAGGAACAGAGGAACTGGCCATTTCTACACACTTCTATATCTATTAAATGAATGGGTAGAGTAGAAATGATGGGAAGGAAGAGAAGATTTTATAGATGAGAAATTGAAAATGCAATCATACCACCTATATGTAGGCTAGCTGGAGTCTCACTCTCTCTCTCTCTCTCTCTCTCTCTCTCTTTGTTTATTTTTATTTATTTATTTATTTATTTTTGAAAAAGCATGTGTATGTACAAGCAGCTGTGATTGTGGCTCACATCTTCCCTTGGTTTTACGTCCAAGAACGGCTTAAACGCCCTCTATGGGTCGGGGATAGGCTTCCCATCCAGTTTTCTTAAAAACTGACAAACAGGGTCTTTTTTAGTCAGATTCCCAAGACTAAGTCGATCATGTTCTTTATGAAAATGAGGCCATAAATCATGAATTGCACGATGCACATCTCCACTAGGATGCGTCTCAAGAGTTAATAGAAGATTATCTAAAGACTCCTTACTCAGGCCATCCTTAATGAATTGTATTTTATCTTCACGGTTTATAGATATCATTCCTAAAGAACGACATTTTGCATTACAAGTCCATCTGGCACATCGGTGACAGACTTTCAGTCGTTTTGCACGACGTTTCTTTGCAAAAGTGCTTTTACCTGTTCCAGGCATGTATGAAATAAAAGTATTGGAAGACTCACCTGACAATCGGACCTTTGCTTCAATCAGCCATCGAATATCTTCAGGAATTCCATGGTTCATTAACAACCTCAATCTTTCACACCTAGCACGGTAAATTTTTGTAATCGCATTCTGAGGCAGGGCGGGAAAATACTTTTTTAATTTTTCAAGAGTGGTGTCCATTTTTCAAAAGAGAAGTGGATGAGAGATGCAAAGAAAAGAGAAGGAACAAGAAATTGAACAAATATATACACAGATATCAGTTATCATGGGAAACTGAAAGAACCGACTTAAGAGTCACGGAGTACCGTTATCCGCCATTTGACCGGGGTTGGAGAAAGACTAGCAAAACAAGAGTCACATAAAAAGAAACACAAAAACAATGTGAGAAAAATAATATAATCAACCTTTATATACAGGATCATTCAAACCAATGGATTCAATTTCACTAGGAAAATTATCAAAGTAAGCTTTCAAACGATGTCCATTTACCTTAAAAACATTGCCATTCTTTGGATTCTCAATATCAAAGGCCCCATAATGATACACATGTTTCACAATAAATGGACCGCTCCATCTTGATCTTAGCTTTCCAGGAAATAAATGGAGTCGAGAATTATAAAGCAAAACTTTTTGACCAACATCAAATGTTTTTCTCAAGATTCTCTTATCATGAAACTCTTTGATTCTTGCTTTATGAATTTTTGAATTTTCATATGCATCATTTCTTATTTCCTCAAGCTCATTTATTTGCAACTTACGCAGATGGCTACCATCATCCAGGTTTGAATTGAAAGCTTTAATAGCCCAATAAGCTTTGTGTTCAAGTTCCACAGGCAAATGACAAGGTTTTCCATAAACCAACCTATAAGGTGACATACCTAATGATGTTTTAAAAGCAGTGCGATAAGCCCAAAGTGCATCATTAAGTCTTAAAGACCAGTCCTTCCGATTAGGGTTCACTGTTTTTTCCAAGATTTGTTTGATCTCCCTATTAGCAAGTTCTACTTGTCCATTTGTTTGAGGGTGATAAGGGGTGGCAACTTTGTGTGTGATTCCATATTTCTTCATTAAAGACTCAAATGGCTTGTTACAGAAATGTGTTCCACCATCACTTATCATGACCCGAGGGATTCCAAATCGACTCAAAATATTTTCTTTCAAAAACTTGATCACTGTTTTATGATCGTTGTTACGACTTGGAATTGCCTCTATCCATTTTGAAACATAGTCTACTGCGACTAATATGTACACAAAACCAAATGATGGAGGAAATGGACCCATAAAATCTATACCCCAACAGTCAAAGATTTCAATGACAAGAATAGTATTTAAAGGCATCATGTGACGTCTTGAAATAGATCCTAGCTTTTGACAATTTTCACAAGTTTTGCAGAATGCATGCGTGTCTTTGAACATGGTGGGCCAATAAAATCCACATTGTAAGATTTTTGCAGTTGTCTTTCTTGATGAGAAATGACCCCCACATGCCTCAGAATGACAAAATTTAATGACACTACTTACCTCATTGTCGGGAATGCATCTTCGAAATATTTGATCAGGACAATATTTGAACAAGTAAGGGTCATCCCAATAAAAGTTCTTCACTTCGTTCAAGAACTTTCTTTTGTCTTGGGTACTCCAATGAGCTGGCAAATGTCCTGAAACAAGAAAATTAACTATATTAGCAAACCAAGGCATCGTAGAGACAGAAAGTAAAGATTCATCAGGAAAGTAGTCATTGATTGGTGTGATGTCAGATCTCGAATCAGTTGTCAATCTTGACAAATGATCCGCGACAACATTTTCGGTGCCTTTCTTATCCTTGATTGTGATATCGAATTCTTGAAGTAACAAAATCCACCGCACCAATCTAGCCTTAGAATCCTTCTTAGAAAGAAGATATTTCAACGCTGCATGATCGCTAAAAACAATAACAGGTGAGCCAACAAGATAAGATCTGAATTTTTCACATGCAAATACTACTGCAAGTAATTCCTTTTCAGTGGTGGTGTAATTCATTTGAGCACTATTTAAAGTTTTACTTGCATAGTAAATCACATAGGGTTTCTTATCTTTTCTTTGTCCTAAAACAGCACCCACGGCATAATCACTAGCATCACACATTATTTCAAAAGGTAATGACCAATCAGGAGGTTGAATGACAGGAGCAGAAGTAAGCAAGTTTTTAAGTTTAACAAAGGCTTCTTCACAATGTTCAGTCCATTCAAAAACATTATCCTTTGTTAGAAGGTTACACAATGGCTTAGATATTACACTAAAATCTTTGATGAACCTTCTATAAAAACCAGCATGTCCTAAGAATGATCTAACGTTTTTAACAGATTTTGGTGTTGGCAAGTTAGCAATTAACTCGATTTTAGATTTGTCAACCTCAATTCCTATTGATGAAACAATGTGACCAAGTACAATGCCGTTTGTTACCATAAAATGACATTTTTCCCAATTTAGCACAAGATTCTTCTCTTCACACCTGTTCAAAACCTTTTCCAAGTTAGTTAAACAATCATCAAATGAATCACCAAAAACAGAAAAATCATCCATAAAAATCTCAAGAAAACGTTCAACCATATCACTGAATATGCTAAGCATGCATCTTTGAAACGTGGCTGGTGCATTACATAATCCAAAAGGCATCCTTCGGTATGCAAATGTACCAAATGGACATGTGAAAGTAGTTTTCTCTTGATCTTCAAATGCAATTTCAATTTGGTTATAACCTGAATAGCCATCTAGAAAACAATAAAATTCATGACCTGCAACTCTTTCTAGAATTTGATCCATGAAAGGTAAAGGAAAATGATCTTTTCTAGTCATTGAATTAAGTTTTCTATAGTCAATGCACATGCGCCAACCAGTAATAGTCCTAGTTGGAATTAACTCATTCTTCTCATTTGTTATCACAGTAACTCCAGACTTTTTAGGTACAACTTGGGTAGGACTTACCCATTTGCTGTCAGAAATAGGATAAATGATTCCATTATCTAGAAGCTTAATGACTTCATTTCTCACTACTTCTTTCATATTAGGATTAAGCCTTCGTTGCATTTCTCTAGAGGGTTTAGCATTTTCCTCTAAATAAATCTTGTGTGTGCAAATCAAAGGACTAATTCCTTTTATGTCAGCTATGGTCCATCCTAATGCATTTTTGTGCATTTTCAGAGTTTGTAATAACTTACCTTCTTGATGAACATTAAGTTTGGAAGAAATTATTACCGGAAAAGTTTCATTTTCTCCCAAAAATGAGTATTTGAGATTAAATGGTAATGGCTTCAAATCGGGTTTTGGTGGTTGAACACTTGAAGGTATGGACTCAATTGATCGTGGTGGCAATTCCTCAATTTTTGGTCTCCAACTATTTGCCTTCGATTCTTCCTGAAAATAAACCATTTGCAAATCATCAGATTCATTAAACTCAGTTTCACAGGAAGTGTTTTCAAATTGATCACAAATTAATTTTTCAATAAAATCTACTTCCTGTAAATCATTATCATCTCCAGGTTGCTTGCAAATGTTAAAAACATTCATCTCCAATGTCATGTTTCCAAAAGATAACTTCATCACTCCATTCCTACAATTAATCAATGCATTAGAAGTTGCAAGAAATGGACGTCCTAAAATAACAGGAATTGAATTGCATGCTTCAACAGGTTGTGTATCCAAGACAATAAAATCCACAGGAAAGATGAATTTATCAACTTGTACTAACACATCTTCAACTATTCCTCTAGGCACTTTTACAGATCTATCGGCAAGTAAAAGAGTTACAGAAGTAGGTTTTAACTCACCTAGATTGAGACTTTGAAAAACCGAATATGGAAGTAAATTCACACTAGCTCCAAGATCAAGTAAAGCTCTATCAATTTTATGTTCTCCAATAAAGCAAGAAATTGTAGGACAACCAGGGTCTTTATATTTCAAAGCATTATCATTTTGAAGAATGGCACTTACTTGTTCAGCTAAAAAGGCTTTCTTTTTCACATTCAGTTTTCTCTTCACAGTGCACAGATCTTTCAAAAATTTAGCATAAGACGGTACCTGTTTAATAGCATCTAACAAAGGTATATTGATCCTTACCTGTTTGAAAGTTTCAAAGATTTCAGAATTATGATTGACTTTCCTTTGTTTGGTCATGGCATGAGGAAATGGAAGTGCTGGTGGGGAATCAGTCTCCTCCTTGCAGTGTTCAGGTTCAACCCTTTCCTTACCCTCAGAGACTAACTCATCTTCTTTCTCACAAGGTTCAAGAACGGGTTTTTCAATAACCTTACCACTGCGGAGAGTTGTGACTGATTTGACTTGATCCATATGTTGGCTTCCGGAACCACTTGCACTTGAATTGTATTGCCCTTTGGGATTTTGCTGGGGTTGAGATGGAAACTTACCTTTCTCCTGAAAACTAAGAGCAGATGTGAACTTTGCAAGAGTATCTTTTAGATCTGCCATGGTTTGAGCATTTTGAGAGTTGATTGTCTCTTGCTTTTCAATGAATGCATGCAGTGTTTCCTCAAGATTTCTTCTAGGAGGGGGAATATAAGGAGGTGCATATCCATGAGAATTTTGAAAATTATGTTGTGCTTGAAATGGTGGCTGTGAAGTTTGTGCATTATTGTTACCACTCTTCCAACTGAAATTTGGATGATTTCTCCAACCAGGGTTGTACGTTTGCGAGTATGGGTTATGACTTGGCCTTTGGAAACTATTTAAAGCATTGGCTTGTTCATGGAGACACTCCTTAAAAGAAGGCAAAGTTGGACAATCATTGGTTGAGTGTTCATTAGTTTCACAAATTTGACACACAATTTCTTGAACAGATTTTATTTGACCACTCTTTTTTAATTCTAGTGCCTCAACTTTTCTAGCTAAAGATGCAAATTTGGCTTGGAGGTCATGATCTTCCCTAAGGTTGTACATGCCTCCATTAGATGTATGAGGTTGAGTTTTACCTGGTGCCTCACACGTACCTGTGGTGTCCCAATTTTGAGCATTTTCAGCTAGCAAGTCTAGGTACTCCATTGCTTCATCAGGGTCTTTATCTTCAAAAGTTCCATTGCACATCAATTCCACCATTTGTCTATCTTTAGGTGTTAACCCTTCATAAAATTGTGAGACCAATCTCCATGTTTCAAAACCATGATGAGGACAGGTATTAAGCAAGTCTTTATATCTATCCCAACACTTGTAAAATGTTTCTCCTGGTTTTTGAGTGAAAGTGGTGATTTGTCTTTTGAAAGAGTTTGTTCTGTGAGATGGAAAAAACTTCTTTAAAAATTGTTGTTGCATTTCATCCCAAGCACGAATGGATCCTGACCTAATATTTTGTAGCCATGTTTTAGCTTTATCTTTTAATGAAAAAGGAAAAAGCTTTAATCTGATGGTGTTCATGCTACAATTTAAGTCATTATAGGTGTTACAAACTTCTTCAAATTCTCTTAAATGCAAATATGGATTTTCTAATTCTAAGCCATGAAAAGTGGGTAAAAGTTGAATAATACCTGGCTTAAAATTAAAATGAGAAGCATCAGGAGGAAAAACTATACATGATGGTGCACTTGTTCTTGTTGGATTCATGTGATCTCTAAGTGTTCTCACATGATTATTCTCATTATTCTCATTATGAATTGACTGGTTATCTTCTTCGGCCATGTTTTGTAAAGAAAATGAGGATTTCCTAGAAAGTCTACCACTTAATGTACGTGTCCAAACTCTCATGCAAGTGCAAAAGAAAAGAAAAGAAAAAGAAAAAGAAAAAGAAAAAGAAAAGGAACAAAATTAGAAAAACAAATAAAAGTAAAAAAACAAAAGAAAATAAAAGAAATATAAAATTGATACAATACTTACCTCCCCGGCAACGGCGCCAAAAACTTGACACGACCAAAAGATTGATGTCTTCTCCCAAGTGCAGGAGTGTCGAAGTAATAAATAACCCGGCAAGACCGGGGTCGAACCACAGAGAGGTTAATTGTATAAATTATAAATAACAATGCAACAACAACAACAACAACAATAATAACAATAATAATAATAATAGTAATAATAATAATAATAATAATAATACTCAGTACGTGGCGTTGTTATACCTGAGAATGATCTAAAAGATCGGGTCACAGGTTTCCAGCCTATATACTGATTTTATGAAAAGATCAAAGAGATATATTATATAATATAAACAGATTTCTGATGTGAATGAATAAGGCAAGACCAACAATGTCAGGATCCTTGATCAAACACAGAGCATACTTAACGTACATAACATATAACAAGAATGTAAATAATAATAATAATAATAATAATAATAATAATAATAATAGTAATAATATTAATAGTAGTAGTAGTAGTAGTAATAATAATAAAAAGAAGAAGAGGAAGAAATTAATGAGAACTTTGAGATGGGAGATTAATGTAAGGATTAAACAATGATAAAAACAAATGTCAAGGTTAGAGAATTCACTAATGGTATTTCAAATAAATATAATATAAACTCTTTTTATTACTCAACTAGAAACCACACACAAAGGAGGTTCTAATCGGATGATTTATCATTAATGGCTCATTATAAAGTATTAACATGATCATATTAATTATCTTGTCTAAGTAACACCATACTTATAAATATCATCAGGCATTCATGTTGCTAGCTTATGTTAACAACAAATCAAGTTCCTATCATAACAACGATGTCGGCCGAAAACTATGAAGGATCAAGCATTTGATGTACCAAGTGTTATACAACACAAATCTAGATTAACCATTTAACAAGCAAGGTATTAAGGATTATTAAGATAAAAAAATAAGACATGCTAATAACAATTTTTCTTGAATATAAACATTAAAGTCCATGTTGAGTTTATATTATACATATTCTAACACCATTAGTAAAACCTTTTCACCTTGACATAATTAACTTAGCTAAACATAATGAAGAAGAAAAACATAAATAAACAACATAAGAACATAAACATGATATAAGTTAACTAATTATAGGAAAGGAAATGAAAAAGCATAAACAAGAGATTAATATAACATGAAAGAAAACTTGAACATTACAAAGATATAAAGAGAGAAAACAAGAACATGATTTTGATCTGAAAAATAATATATCTAAATACATGGCAAATGCCTCCTTTTATAGGCTAAGATTCAGAACTATTGATTGGTGGACTAAGAAAATAGTTGGTGGCCAACCATTGATTTGGTGGCTGGTTTTTGACATTATTGGCTGCTGGTTCTTGAAATTGTTGGCAGATTTTTGATATTGTTGGCTGGCCAAAACGTCATTGCTAACATCAGAATTTGAGCCCTTTGTTCCATGAAAGCTGTGGGCAATTGTCTCAGCTTTCCAACAAAAAAAACCAGAGCTCATTTGGACTTCTAGAACTCAAGATATGAGCTGAAAACCGAACAGTGTTTGAGCTGCAGGACAGGTTCCGACTTCTCCGTTGTTGCTAATATTTGAACTTGGAAACGGCAGAATTGAGTTTTGGACCCTTCATGAAAGTTTTAGGTCTATGTCTTATCTTTCCATCCATATAAAGTGGACCCAAATCCGAGTTCTACAACTCCAGTTATGATCAAATAACCGAATAGTGTTCCAGTTTGGAATTGAACCAGCATCTCTTCTCTTAGCCTAGTCCTCTTTTTGTCTCTTCACTTTCAATTGTTAATCACAGCAATCAATCCTTTGAATTGTGAGATATACCTGCATTCAAAACAAGCATTTACCATAAATTAAAGATATATTATATTATTAGACTTGTTATTATAAAACATGCTTTAGTTAGGGAATTTAACGATACTTTAGTGCAATACGATGATATAAAGCCTTAATGAGAATGCACTTTTAAGTACTAATCACCTACCGATGACAAAGAACTGTATGCTTTGGTAAGAGCACTTGAGACATGGCAGCATTACTTGTGGCCAAAGGAGTTTGTAATCCATTCAAATCATGAGTCGTTGAACCCTCTACAAGGATAAGAGAAGTTGAATAGGAGACATGCAAAATGGGTTGAATTCATTGAGATTTTTCCTTTCGTAATAAAGTATAAAAAGAGCAAAGGAGGAACAACTAGGAAGTAACTACTCACCTCTTATATTTGGTTTTCTTTGCATCCTAACCCAAAATAGTTAATCAATTCTTATCCACATTTTGTTGACCATCTCAGTTATCAATGTCACTCCTTAACATCATTAGCCTCCTTACCCAAAGTAGTTAATCACACTAGAAATTGTTGTTAATACCAATATGACCCATTGATATTTATGCTAACATCTTCCCAGTGAGCTTTAACGACTGGAAGTGGGGTGTATAAACCCAAATCCTGACTCATACGATCCAGGAAAGATCAAATTCGGATTTTGACGTAAAAAGTGCATCTATCCAGTTTTACGGCAACAGTCATAATTCTCAATCCGACCGTTGGATCGGGCTGAAAGTTTACATGGAGTCTTCTGACATGTTGTCCTACGTTGGGTTAAAATTTCAGGTCAATCGGAGTTTGGACAAACATCGAAACACGGGTCAACAGAGGCTGTATGAATTTTATTATTTACTTCCTTTTGATTTGTGGACTTCCTATTTGGCTAGGATTCTTTTTCTAAAAGGATGTGGCAGCTTATTTTGGGAATCTCCTATTTCTACAAAGATCTTTAATGGGCTGCAACATAGTTTCCAAGTGTGGCAAGGATTCATAAATGTTTTAGAATCCTTTTCTTACAAGGATTCCATATTCATCCTAGCTACAAAAGGAAAGAAGACTTCAGAATAAATTATACCTTCAGATCATGTAAGGTTAGACAATTCAGATTAATAAAACTTCTTGTTTGCCGCACTTTGTGTGTGTGTGTGTGTGTGTGTTGGTGAGATAATCTCCCTTTCATGGTTCTCTAAAGAACTGAAAAACGACTTATCGAAGAACAACTGTCTTCGTGGTGTCATTCTTATACTTCTCGTTTGCGAGTCAATATTCGTTGGGTGGGGGTCTCCGTTTCCAATAGTGCTGGTGCCTAGATACAAGTTATCTTTGTGTCACACTCCTATCAAACCTGATTTACTTGGCTTTCCGGGAATTAGTGTCTTTGCGTGTGGGTTGCGTGACCACGTGATCACGAGGTTCACATCAGTTTTTATCTCTCCTAAAGTGTCCATCAAGTCCACTGCTGTGAACTTTAAAGATAATGGTTTCCCTCAAAAGAACCTTGAGGAATATGCAAACGGTTTTCTTTGAAAATATAACCCTCTAGCACAACAAAATGCTTGGAAACACCACTTTGGCATTCAATCTATATCTTGTCGAAATCACCATCATGCTTGTAAAGATCTATCAACACTTCAAAACCTGTAACTTCTACTTGTATACTAATAACAAATATCTTTGACTCAAAGCATCAATAACAACATTACGAACCCCAAATTTGTGCTTTATAGAAAAGCTGAATGTCTGTAAAAATTCAACCCAATAGGCATGTCTTCAGCTAAGTTTCTGCTAGCTATTAAGAAACTTCAAAGCCTCATGATAAGAAAATAGCATAAATGGTTTTGGATGTAAATATTAACACCAATGGTCTAAAGTGCAAACGATTGTATAAAATTCCTTGCCATAAACTCTTTATGATTCATTAAGCTTCTCACTATAGAAAGTCATAAGTTATCTCTGTCAGCTAAGAATAGTGTTAATGCCAACATTAGATGCATCACTTTCAACTTAAAAAAACATTTTGCAAATCAAGTAAAGAAAGAATATGATTGGTTACCTTTTGTTTCCTAACTTCAAAACTCTTCTTTACCTCATTAGTCCATTTGAAACTCCCTCATTTCAATCATTCAATGATTGGAGTAATACTAGTGCTGGATGTTTTTTATTAAATGCCGATAGAAAGATGTTAGGCCATGAAAACTACGAATGTTATAAAGAGTTTAAGGATGCTGTTAGCTAAGAGATGAACAAAAAAAGTCCAAACATGTAAGTTGAAAGGTAAGTTTATTCCTACTTGTCAACAATATGGAGTTGTAGGACATGTAAAAATAGATTGTCTTAATCTAGGAAATAGATTTGCTAACAAAAGTCAAGATCTAGAGTATAAAATTGACCTAGTATTAAATCAATTGTGTATTGTAGAAAAGAAACATGGTAAGTTAGTAGGTGGTGGGAAATCTCAAGAGATTGAAAATTCTAACAGAACAAAATTGAAAAATTAGTGGGTAGTTAAGAAAAAGGCAATATGTCTAGTAACACATATAACATTGAAAACTATGAATAATAATGTGTGGTACTTTTAGATAGTGGTTGTTCTGGACATATGTCATGAGATAAAGTTCTGTTTAAAAAATTTAAATCATTGACTAGAGAATTAGTGACCTTTGGAGGTGGAAACACATCTATTATAGAAGGTAAGAGAAGTATTAATATTCTTGGTTTACCATAATTTCTTATTTGTAAATGGTCTTAAATCTAATATACTAAACATAAATCAATTTTGTGATGAGAATTATAGTGTACAATTTTCTAAAAATAAATGCAACATCCAAAATTGTGTTGGCTTGCTCATGAAAGGTGTCGGAACCTTAGACAACTGCAATGGAATTTCAACATTGACAACTTTGGGTTGTCATAAGGTAACATTGGATAGTACTGATCTTTGGCATCAATGCCTTGGTCATATCAACTTTAGAGACTTATCAAAGATCTTTAAAATGAAAAGCTACTTGTCTGCCAAATCTATAAATAGACAGGAAGATGGTGTGTAAAACATGTTAGGAAGGAAAATAAACTAAGGCTCAACACAAGAAGATTACTGACATTCTGACCTTAAAACCCCTTAAATTGTTGTATATAAAACCTAATAGGTCTAATACAAACTGAGAGTTTGGGTGGAACAAAGTATATCATGGTCATTATGGATGAGTATCAAGATATACTTGGTTATTATGTTAAGAGAAAAGTATGATCCTTTGATCTTGTGAGGAAACTATTCAGAAAATTGCAAACAAAAAAAAATCTTTTAGAATTCAGAGTAACCATGACAAAGAATTTGAAAATACTAACTTTTCATCTTATTGTGATGAACATGATGTACATCAAGAATTCTCTACTCTTATAACTTCTCAACAAAATGGTATAATTGAGAGGAAAAATAGATATACACAAGAAATGGCTCGAACTATGTTGAATAGTAAGAAAGTTACATTATACTTCTAGGGGAAGATGTCAACATTGTTGTACATATTCTTTGTTATACATATTTTTAGACCAGGAGGATATTTCTTCACATGTTTTTTGAATAGTCACTAGAGAAAGAACCTTCCTCATGAATAAAACACAATTATCATAAGAAGAACATTGTTGGAAAATTAGATTAAGGTATGAGATTAAAAAAATAATAATCAATCTAGTCTTAAATGTATGCTTTTTATTACAAATTGAACCTAAGAAGGTTGAAGATACCCTACAAAATGAAAAGTGGATCAATGCCATGCAGCAGGAACTAATTTAGTTCATACAAAATGATATATAAGAACTAGTTCCACATCCTTATAGTCACAACATAATTGAAACCAAATGGATCTTCAAGAACAAATCAAACAAGCATGAAACAATTATCAGAAACAAAGCAAGACTGGTGGCACAAGGATACACTTAAGTCAAATGAATTGATTTTAATGAGATATTTGCACCAGTAGCTCATTTGGGATATGTGTGCATATTGCTTGTAATTGCTTGTCACTTGAATTTCAAATTGTATAAGATGAATGTGAAGAGTGCATTCTTAAATAAAACCTAAAGGTTTCACTAATCATTTGTTTTCTGATCACATACATAGGTTGAAGAAAACCCTTTAAGGTCTAAAGAAGCACCGAGAGCATGTTATGAGTGATTAACAAAATATCTGTTAAACAATAATTTCAAAAAAGGACAAGTTGACATGACTATTTTCGTAAGAAAGACAAGTAAAAACAAAATCCAAAAATTACTATCCTAAATATGCTAGAATTAGATTTGTCACCCTTAAGAAGTCCCAAATAAACTAGGAGAAATCTGATTTGAAAACTTATGCTGCCACCCCCTTTTAGGTCCTTAATTTTCCTTGTTTTATTTGGACAAATAAGAAAAAAAAATTTCCTCCTTTGTTGCTGATTTAATGACTTTTCCTTTCGAGGTTAGGAAATAATATGATTTGGGCAATGAAAAAATAATTAAATTCAGATTCTGACGTAAAATGCATACCTGTCCAGATTTACGACAATAATTATAATTCTTAATCTAACCGTTGGTCACGCAAAAATAATTAAATGATCATGAGGTTCGCATCATCATGTGGTCACACAACCAACACGCAAAGACACCAATTCCCGGAAAGCCAATGAAGTAAGATGTGAGGTAAAAGGCACAGTGAGCTTACTAGAATGAAAAGCCTTGATTTTTTTATCTGATACACGAGAGGTGTGAGGATATATTTTGTGCTACTAACCAAATTTTGTTGATTTAAACAAATCAGCGACACAAAATGCTAACGTAGCTTTCCAATTACGAGCCATATAGGCAAGCAATTGGAGCTGTTTGTCTAGGACGTACAAGGATCTAAAAGATGAGGTAAAATTGATAAAGCAATAGAATAATGGGGCTGATCGCTAAGGAAATACGATTCGCTAAGGAATGTCATATCTGATTTTGAAGAGTTTGTTGACAAAACGCAGATGCGGGTGAAGATGACTATGATTATTTGGGTTTAATTGTAAGTGGACCTCATATAAGTCCACATAAGGCTTAGGGTTTGTTTCAGTCTAGAGTTAATAGTGCCGGTACCTAGGTACAAGTTATCTTTGTGTCACACTCCTATCAAACCTGATTTTACTTGGCTTTCCGAGGATTTGGTGTCTACGTGTATGGGTGCGTGCGTGGCCCTGTTATCACGAGGTTCGCATCAATATATAATCCGACCAACTCTAAATGGTCATCCTGGATTTCTTTTTATTTATTACGTGGTGGGAGTATTTGGGAGATTCCTTGCCCAGGAAATTATTCTTGAAGTTGGAGAAAGATTCTTGGATTTAGTCTTGATGGTAAAAAATTCTTCTACTTCCATGTAGGAGATGGGCGTTCTATTCTTCTACTTCCATGTAGGAGATGGGTGTTCTATTTCACTCTGATTTGATATTTGGCACCATTTGGGCCTCTTGGTGGAGTTTTTTAGGGGCATTATTATTATGGATTCTAACTTGGGGAGGGATACGAGGTTGAGATGTATTATTGCTGGTAAGGAGTGGATTTTGCCTCCTCCTCCTATATCACCCGAGTAGATTGATCTTATTTGATGTACTCCCACTTCTTTTCTTCTAGATGATGGTAGGTGTGACCTTGTGTGTTGGAAGGATGCTCCAAGGGGTATCTTCTCTATTCATTGTGCTTGGAACTTTGTTCATCCTGTTCGGGACAAAGTGGAGTGGTGGAAACTTGTTTGGGCATAAACATGCTATCCCGTGATTTTCATTTATCATTTAGATTGCTATTCATGAAGCTCTCTCTACTCAAGATAAGCTATGATCCTATGGTGTTATTCAGGTTATCTGATGCCCTTTATGTGGAGGTGATAGGGAAGATGTTGATCACTCATTTTTTGACTACCCATTCTCTCATTGCATTTGGTGTGATCCATGCTCCAAATGTCTCATCGCTTTTTATCGTTGCTCTTGGGTTAACAACATCTCTTGGCTCTCTAACTTGAGTGGAGGGTGCTCTTTTCATTATGTTCTTACGAGATTGATGTTAGCTACTGTTGTTTATTATATTTGGAAGGAAAGGAATGCAAGTCTTAATGGTGATGCTCCTTATACTAGTTCAATGATTTATAGAGATATTGTTAGTTGGATTGTTTCAAAAGTTAATCATATTCGCAATATGGCTTCTTCTATTACTAATAGAAGACTTCATATTGCATGGGGATTTTCTAATTATATTTTCAATTTTGTTTATTAGCTTTAAGGTTTTGAGGGCATGTCCTTTTTAATTGTACCTGGGATATGGCCTAATTTTTATTTGTTTGTATGCATTTAGGGTAAACGGGTTTGTCCATCGTTCCCCCTTTGTAAGGTTTGGACCTTTGTTGTATTTTTGCTATTTTTTGGTCAATATAATTGCCTTATCCAGAAAAAAGCCCTAATGGATTCCTATATGTGGACTAATTCGACCATAGTTACAAAATTGACCTAAATAAGTAATCATAAACCGAGGACTAAGAACAAAATAATAAAAATAATAAAAATTTGAAATTAATATCTTAGATATGCTAGAATCAGATTTGTCAGCCCTAAGAAGTCCCAAATAGACTACGAAATCTGATCTGAATGTGGAATTAATTTTTAAGTCTCTTGTCTTGCTGTGCTTGATTTCCTTGTTTTACATAGACAATTAATGAAGAAAATCTCCCTTTTTTATACTTGTCAATTCAGTTTCCTTCCTAGACTTGAAGAATCAATAATTAATCATTCTTAGCTTAGGAAATCAGATATGGCAACCCCTCTAGCATCCTTTGTTGACTAGGAAACTTCATCCTTTGTTGATAAATATTCTCCTAAATAATAGGTAAATTAATGAACAAATTCTTGAATTTTAGGAGAATATTCTGTTGATTTAAGTCCTCGTAGAATTAGAAAATTAACCCCAAACAAATCTGATTTGATCCCAACATTTTAATTAACTCATATTGATTAATAGGGACCAAATCAGACTCGAACTACACTCCAAATGAACTTTCTTTGCAGCCTAAATAGATCTCATGCATAGCCTGTCCACATTTGGCCAAACTACCGACCAAAAGAATTGGGCTGAACCTATCATCCATAAGAACCTCAATCTGATCGAATGCATCCCTAGGTAAAAACCCATCATGAAAAACCCAAGGCTGAACCATATACTGAACCATATTGTAAGACTTTAGAAAATGAATGCATGAAATTAAGTGAATAAAAAAAACACATTTGTAAAATACAAAGATTTAGCGTAAAGTATTGAAACACACATAAGTGGGTAGGGAGAAATTAGGGCCTAGTATGGGAAAGACAAAAGGATGAGGGGACTAAATTGAAAATGTATGAACAAACGAGGGAGAAAAACAAAAAAAAAGGAAAAACCCGTCAGCCCTAATATGAAGAAGGGGGTTGATGACAGAATATAAGAGGGAAGAAAAGGAATAGACTCTCTTCACTTCAGCACCTCCAAAAGAACAAGGGGAGAAAATCACATGCAAGCAAACACATAAGAGAAAATGAGGGGTTTGAGTGAAGATTTAAACATAAAAAACAAAATAAATTGACAGAGAAGAAGAGATGAGGTTAACGGCAACAAAGAAGAAGTGAAGAGAGGTCGAGAAATCTTAGGGAGAAGAGGTTTTGAAGAGCAAAAAACATAGGTAGGACAAACCCAAAACCTTCCTAGACCAATTTCTAATACATTGGGTAAATGTTGTACAAAAATATTAATTCTTAGATTAGGGTTTTTAAGGGACTTTTCTAGGATGGATAGAAGTGAGAATAGAGTGTAAAAGGGGGAGGAAGAGAAGACTTCGGCCAGACATGAAGAATGTTATAACCCACTTCTGAGTTATTCCCCAAATTCACCATCTTTCCAAAATAAAATAAATAAAATAAAGACTGATATTTTGGCAAACAATTCACAACTTTGTTTCCAAGAATCACTCTTACACATTAAAACTAAAAAATTCAGAAGTAATATTCATGAGTCAAGTAGTTCTTGAAAAATTGACCCTAATGGATTTACCCTAGTAGGCTGAACTGACCCACATACAAAACTGACCCAAAAATCCTAAATTGAAAAGCCCATAGCCTGATACAAACAAGCCTTGGATCATAACTGAAAACAAAGTATTAATTAAGCCCCAACATGAAAAAAAAATAACTAATCTGTCATTAAATACCATCAGCCCTTATTTCCTTATGTTGCTAGGATGAATAAGGAATCCTTATAAGAAAATGATTATGAAACATTAATGAATCCTTGCCACACTTAGAGATTATATTGCAGCTTATAAAAGATCCTTTGAAACTAGGCAATTCCCAAAACAAGCTCTTGTATCCTTGTAGGAAAAGGATCATTGCCAAATAGGAAGTCCATAAGTCAAAAGGAAGTAAATATCAAAATTTATACAGCCTGTTCTAACTTATATCGCAAGCCCTTCCCAAACTCTGATTCATCTGAAACTTTACCCTAACATAGAATAATACCTCTGGAATCTTCTGGTTAAGTTTTAGATCGATCCATCAATTGAATTTGGAGTTATACTTAATAACGTAAAACTGGACGGTAGATAATTTTTAGCCAAAATCCGAATCTGACCTTGCTTGGGTCATATCACAAGGCTGGATCGTATCAGTAGTGCACCTTCAGGCTCTATCTTTTTCCCTTTGAGTAAGCCTTTGAGCCCTAGTTTCTCAGATAGTGCACCTTCAGGCCCTATCTTTTTCCTTTTGAGTGTGACTTTAAACCCTCCTCCCTCATATAGTGCACTTTCAGGTCCTATCTTCTTCCTTTCCAGTGCGTCTTTGAGTCCTTATCTCTCGAGTAGTGCATTTTCTAACTCTACCTCATTTTGAGTGTGCCTTTACGCCCTCATCTCTCAGATAGTGCATTTTCTAACCCTACCTCCTTTCGAGAACGCTTTTGAGCCTTATCTCCTAAGTAGTGTGTTTTCTAACCCTACCTCCTTTTAAGTGTGCTTTCGAGCACTCGTCCCCCTTTAAGTCCTATGTCTTTTCCCTTTGAATGTTTCTTTGAGCTCTCATCTCCTAAATTATTGATTCTTCAAGTCTAGGAAGGAAACTGAATTAACAGATAAATCATTCACATTTTCTACCACTTTGAAAAATCATTCGCATTTTTCACCATTTTGAAAAATCTTTGCATTTTCTACCTGTACAGGTCACCCATTACAATAAGATCACTTTGAGAAATCTTCACATTTTTCACCATTTTGAAAAATCTTTGCATTTTTCACATGGGCAAGACCCATTACAAAATGACCACTTTGAAAAACTTTTGTATTTTTCACCACTAAAAAAACCTTTGCATTTTCCACCTAAGTAGGTCGCCCATTACAAAGAAAATCTTTTCATTTTCACCTGAGCAAGTCACTCATTACAATAAGACTACCTTTGAATTTTTTTTGCATTTTTCACATGGACAGGTCGTCCATTACAATAAGATCACTTTGAAAATTCTTCGTATTTTTCCCCACTCAAATAATCTTTGCATTTTTTCACCTAAGTAGGTCACTCATTACAATGAAATTACTTTGAAAAAACTTTGTATTCTTCACCAGAGCGGGTCACCCATGATAATTTGACCAATTCAAAAATCATTGAATTTTACCAATAGGCAGGTTGTCTGGTACAACTTTACCACTTCAAAAAAATCTCTTAATTTTTCACAAAAATAATCTTTTTCTTTACAAACACTATCTCCTTTTCCTTTAAGGGCGCTTTCTATCCCTCGTCCTTTGGATAGTGCGCTTTCTAGCCTTATCTCATTTTTTCCTTTGAACGCGCTTTTGATGATTCAAAAATCATCATACCTCATTTCATGCGAACCTCGTGATCACTTGGTCACCCAACCCACAATCAAGATTGAGATCTAGAAAGCTGAAAAAAGGTCTGATAGGAGTATGACACAGTAAAAACCTACCCCAAGGCACCAACACTAATGGAATGAAGTAAAATGACGCCACGAAGCTAGTTAATCTTCGATAAGTCAGATTCAGTTCGGTCAAGAACTGAAGAATGCAAGAATCACTCTCACACGTTAAAACTGAAAAATTTAGAAGTAATATTCATTAATGGCTGCTGAAATTTTGGTTACATGATTTTAAATAGTTCTTGAAAAATTAAACCTAACAGATCTACCCTTGTGGGCTGAAATGACCCACATGCAAAACTGACCCAAAAACTCTAAACTAAAAAGTCCATAACCTGATCCAAACAAGCCTTGGATCCTAGCTGAAAACAAAGTTTTAATTAAGCCCAAACATGAAAGAAAATAATAAAAATAATTAATCTATCATTAATAACATCAGGCCTTCTTTCCTAGGTAGCTAGGATGATTAAGGAATCCTTATAAGAAAAGGATTCTGAAACATTAATGAATCGTTGTTACTCTTGGAAATTATGTTTAAGCTCATTAAAGATTCTTGTGGAACTAGAAAATTCCCGAAACAAGCTGGAACATCCTTTTAGAAAAAGGATCCTTGCCAAATAGAAAGTCCACAAGTTAAAAGGAAGTAAATAACAAAATTCATACAGCCTATTGTGAGCTATATCACAAGTCCTTTTCAAACTCTGATTCACCTGAAAATTTATCCCAACATAAAAAAATACCTTAGAAATCCTCTTGTAAAGTTTCAGCTTGATCAAACGATTAGATTTGGAGTTATGCTTAATAACGTAAAATTGGACGGTATAAAATTTTACGCCAAAATCCGAATTTGACCTTGCTTGGATTGTATCACAAGGCTGAACCATATCAACATGTGTAAGGAACGATTTCCAAACCAAAGGAAATCAAAATTATCACAAGCCTTGTGGTGATGGTCCATTTTAGGTTTTAGAGAGGATCAATGACAATGCATACAAAATTGATCTTCCAGTGGAGTATGGTGTTAGTGCTACCTTTAATGTTGCTGATCATACTTCTGATTTTTTTAGTTTTAATGTGTGAGAGTGATTCTTGCATTCTTTAGTTCTTGAACGAACTGAATCTGACTTGTTCTGAATTTTAGCCTTTAAAAAGAGGCATTTGCGATACATTGAGATATCTTGGTTTTCAGATCAAGATCATATTCTTGCTTTCTTTCTTTGTATTTTTGTAATGTTTAAGTTTTGCTTTCATTAATCTGTTATTTATGTTTTTCATCATAACTATGTTTAGCTAAGTTTATTTTGTCAAGGTGAAAAGGGTACACTAATGGTGTAAGAATAAGTATAATATAAACTCAATATGGATTTTAATGTTTGATACTAACATGTTTTGTATTTGTTATCTTACTCACTCTGGGCTTGTTAAATGATTAATCTAGATTTGTGTTGTACAACCCTTGGTACAACAAATACTTGACACTTTTATAGCCTATTGTATGGTATAACCGACACTTGTGCTATAAAAGGAACTTGATTTATTGTTAACATAAGTTATCACCGTGAATACCTGACCACATTTACAAGTATTGGCATTACTCAAATAAGATAATTAATATAATCATGTTAATAATTTATAATCCGATTGGAACCTCCTTTGTGCGTGCTTTCCAGTTGAGTAATAAAAAGCGTTTATACTATACTTCTTTGAAATACCATTAGTGGATCCTCTAACCTTGACAATTGTTTTATCCTTGTTTAATCCTTACATCAATATCACATCTCAAAAGTTCTTTTCAACTCCTTTTCATTTATTGTTTATAATTTTATGTAGTGAACCTCCCTGTGGTTCGACCCCGGTCTTGCTAGGTTATTTATTACTTAGACACTCCTACACTTGGGATAAGACATCAATCTTTTGATCGTGTCAGTTTTCATTGTGTCACACTCCTATCAGACCTATTTCAGCTTTCCAGGATCAGATCTCAATCTTTATTGTGGGTTGCGTGACCACGAATGGAGGAGTTAATGGTCGCGGTTGGTTGTTGGAGGAGGAAGAAGAACGTTTACAAGAGAGAGAGAGAGAGAGAGAGAGAGAGAGAGAAGTTTAGCGCAATCACCTCGTGAGGTGGTCGGGCGGCTACTTATGGTGGAGATGGTGGTGGTGAGGGTGTTGGTGGTTGAAGGGCACGGTGGAGAGAGAGAGAGAAAGGAGAGAAAGTGACGGTGGCAACAAAAAAAGATGGGAAACTGATTTTTTGGCAACTTTGGACCTGATTTTCTCCTTCCTCAAGCCATGAAATCTACCCCTATTTATAGGGGGTACAAGATGGACATTTCGTCTTTATTGATGCCAAATCTTGGCCCTTGATTCATCCTAGTTGGATCCCAACCATTGACTCAAAGTAGTTATCATGGGTTGTCAGTTTTGCTGCTAATAAAGGATGGTTGGGTTGGCCACTTTGGGGCGGTGCCACAGCCTCTACGGCGTCAATCAATCAAAACAGATCACACCCCTAGTCAGATGTCAGGTGATCAATTTCATGCAAGTTTTGTCCAATTTGGTGGAGAGATGAAGCATAAAATTCCCCGGAAAGGTGAACTTTAAACCCCAAAAACAGCGCTGTTTTGGTCAAGTTCACTTTTTTATTTCTCTCAATTACACCCAAAAACATCCATCTTGACCAGTATCGCGAAGCCTTCCCGAACTTCGATTGGTCTAAAATTTTAACCCTAGGTAGTAAAACTTGTTAGGAGACTTCACGTAAAATTGTAGCCGATCAAATGGTCGGATTAGGAATTATGATTGTTGTCGTGAAACTGGACCGTTGAGCATTTTACATCAGAATCCGAATCTACTTGTTTTTTCATTACCTGAATTGTACCAATACATGACATAAAAAAAAAAAACAAGAAGATGAAGATGAAGACATAACAAGAATAAGGTTTACAACTGGAAAAACACTGATTTAGACTCGAAATTGCAAATCTGACTTTTGTTTGGACTAGAACTAATCGAAAATAAACAGATGTGAAAGTGATGAAAATGACTCACACAACAGCCAAATATCCCAAATATGATGAAAATTTACTGGCAAGAACGAAATCAGCAGAAACAAAACAAATTTTGAAAGCTAATGCAAAACAAACCCATTACGGCAAGACAAAACTTGATTCTAGAACCTTAAGAAAACTATATCTAAATGACCTTGGATTTAATATAATTTTCGATTAGGACCCCAATAAACAAAATATAAAGTTTTAGCTGATTCTGAGTTGATTTGATTTATGGACGCGAAACAACCCCTTTAAAACCTGAATTTAGTGCGCTTTTAGACTAAATAACTAGAATATCAATTTTGAGTTAATTATGACAAGTTTGGATATACTGTCGGGAAACAGATGTGTTAGAGACCAGTCTTAACCCAAATATTTTCTGATTGCTTCCTCTTTCTTTTTCTTTTTACTCTAATTAGAACACAAAAAACCACATAATAACAAGAATAAACAAAAGAAAAAAAACAAATACTGACCCGAAACAAAAAGACAAATGAAGTGAAACTATTGGAATTGAAACGAATGACGCCATAAGGTTAGTTATACCTTGATAAGTCAGATTTGATATTTGTCCCAGCAAATACAACTAGTTGCATCACGCAAAAAACAAGTTTATTTCATAAATTCATTTTTTTATTATTTTTCAGCATAAAAGGTGTAACTAACCTTGTGGTGTCATTCATTTCAATTCCAATAATGTCGGTGACTTAAGATAGGTTTCCATTGTGTCATACTTCTCAAATTTGATTCTATGCTTTCTTAGGAAAGTATCATCTTTGTTGGGGTGTTTAACCACGTGATCAAGAGGTTTGCATCAGTTTTAAATAACCCTAATAGATCCCATACGTGGGCTGATTTGAGCCCAGTTTAAAATTGACCAAAAATAAGTAATAATACATCAAAGACTAAGAAGAAAATAATAAAAATATAAAATAGACTAGGAAATCTTATCTGAATGTGAAATTGATTCTGAAGTCTTCTTGCCTTCTTTTGTGCTTAGTTTCCTTGTTTTACATGGACAATTAATGAAGAAAATGTCCCTCTTTTATACCTACCAATTTAGCTTCCTTCCTAGATTAGGAGATTAATTAATCCTTTCTAGTTTAGGAAATCAGATCTGGTAGCCCTTAGCATTCTTTGTTGACTAGGAAACATCCTTCTTTATTGATAAATATTCTTCTAAATAACAAGTAAAATAATAAACAAAATTTCCTTGAATTTTAAGAGAATATTTTGCTTATTTAATTCCTTGGAGAATTAGGAAATCAATCCCAAACAAATCTGATCCTAACATTTTAATTAACCCAAGCCAACTTTGAACCCCATGTGACCCAAACCTATATTCATTAATAGGGACCAAACCAGACCCAAAATACACTTCAAATAAACTTTCATTGCTATCTAAAAACATCTCATGTATAGCTTGTCCTGATGTGGCCAAATTACCCACCAAAAGAATTGGGTCTAACCCAACATCCATAAGAATCTCAATCTGATCGAATGCATCCCTAGGTAAAGACCCATCATGAAAAACCCAAAGTTGAACCATATACTGAATCATATCAACAATCAATGATGAGGATTTGCCTAACACCAAGCGTAATCATGCCAAAGACCCATTGGAGATGCCAATTGGGCCAATTACAAGAGCTAAGGCAAAGAAGCTTAAAGAAGCATTGAATGAGTTTGTTCAGAACATCTAAGGAGCATGAAAGGACAACCTCTAATTAATCTAATTAAGGTCCAAGAAGAGCCTAATTCATATGGAACAAGGGGTTGATGTGTCAGGCCCCATACCAGCCATGCTAGGCTTGTTTTTCCTAATGATACAAGGATGTGGCAGCTTGTTTTAGAAATCTCCTAGCTCTAAAAGGATCTTTAATGAGTTGTAACATAGTTTTCAAGTGTGGCAAGGATTCATAAATGTTTCAGAATCCTTTTCTTACAATGATTCCTTATTCATCCTAGCTACAACAAGGAAAGAAGACTTCATAATTAATTCTACCTTAAGATCAGATTTCCTAGTCTATTTAGGATTTCTTAAGGGTGACAAATATGACCCTATCATTTTTAGGATATTAAATTCGGATTTATTATTGTTATTATTATTTTATTCTAAGTTTAAGGTTTTAATTACATTTTTTGAGTTTAATTGTAAGTGGACATCATATAAGTCCACATAAGAGGTTCATTAGAGTTTGTTTCAGTCTAGAGTCAATATAAATAAAGGCATAACCAAACATGTAAGGGTTACATAATTTTCAGATCAATAAACATCTTTTGCCGCACTTGTTGTGTGTTGGTGTGATAATCTCCCTTTCTTGGTTCTCTAAAGAACTGAAAAACGAGTTTAATTGTAAGTGGGCTTCATATAAGTCCACATAAGGGGTTCATTAGGGTTTGTTTCTGTCTAGAGTCAATATAAATAAAGGCATAACCAAACATGTAAGGGTTACACAATTTTCAGATCAATAAACATCTTTTGCCGCACTTGTTGTGTGTTGGTGGGATAATCTCCATTTCTTGGTTCTCTAAAGAACTGAAAAACGAGTTTAATTGCAAGTAGGCTTCATATAAGTCCATATAAGGGGTTCATTAGGGTTTGTTTTAGTCTAGAGTCAGTATAAATAAAAGCATTACCAAACATGTAAGGGTTACGCAATTTTTAGATCAATAAACTTCTTTTGCCGCGCTTGTTGTGTGTTGGTGGGATAATCTTCTTTTCTTGGTTCTCTAAAGAACTAAATAACGACTTATCGAAGAATAACTACCTTCATGGTGTCATCCTTATACTTCTTGTTGGTGAATCAATATGTGTTGGGTGGGGATTTTCATTTCCAATAGTGCTGGTGGCTAGGTACAAGTTATCTTTGTGTCACACTCCTATCAAAACCTGATTTACTTGGCTTTCTGGGAATTGGTTTCTTTACATGTGGGTTGCGTGACCACGTGATCACGAGGTGCATCAACCAATCTCAAACACAAAACCGAATACTTACTATAAAGAATCAAAGGCTGAACCTGAACCATATCAACTCCTCATCAGTATCACCTTTCCTAACTTCAATATCAATCTTCGCATATCGAACTCACTTATAGCTAAAGTACCCTAAATAGATTTTCTTTTAATGGTCTCACAGGTAGCAGTATTGGAGTCATCAATCCTTTAATGTAAAACAGTGAATGCGACCCCCTTTCTCTTGCACTATATCTCCTCGTAAACTATTCATAACAAAAGCAGAAACTGGATTTTCATCTTCATTACAATCAATAGTAAACATACTAGATGCAAAATGACCATTCTTACAGTTCTTAGAACCCGTATTCCTTTTAACAACTTCCTACCATTGAAACTGATTTTGCTTGTTATCCATGAAGTTAGTTCTAACAACACCATTTTTCCTCATAGTCTCAACCGCCATTGAAGGTTTATCAAGTTCATTATTAGATCATATTGTTGTGGTATGTCATTAACTAGTATTTTCGAGGCATCTATCTCAACACAAACTCTCACATTGCTCAACCATTTGCATGACCACATGGATTAACCAACGAACACTAAGGACTCATTACATGTTCAAAATGGGCCTGTCACAAGGTCCAAAGTGAAGGCATTGAAAGAAGCAATGAATGGACTGTTTATACAAGTTTCGGCCAAGGCTGAACCTAGAACCTAGGGATCCTTTGGAGCAACAAGAGGAGGCCTTAGTATATTTAATCCATATGCAAAAGGGGCCCAATCCACCCTTATTTGGGCCATGAAGTTTTAACAACAAGGCAACCAATTTTGTATCTGTTTCGGCCAACCTTGTTATGCGATGTTTTCATGTGTTTTGTGGATTCCTAACTAGTTTTGGTGATGAGGACCAACCCAACACCAATATTAATCCTTGCATCTGATTAATAGCTAACAAGAATCAACACTTGGACCGAAACTTCCTATCCCAGTGGTTAGATCTATAGGTAACAAAATTTAGGGTTCCTTTGGTTTACTAGAAGTTTGATTTAGTGGGGTTCCTATCCCAGTGTTGTCTTCAGATAATGGCTTCTTTCTCTTCTCTTTTGATTTGGTGGAACATGCATCTGCTATCCTAGATCGTGCTCCATGACATATGGCCAAAAGAAATTTGGTCCTTAGAAGATGGACACAAAACATGCAATTCTCTAAGGTTGAGTTATCCATAAATCCTGTCTAGATTAAACTTCATCATGTTCCCTTAGAATATTGGACTAATAAGGGGGTTGAGTTATGTTGATAGTGCTCTATTAGTTTGTGTTGAAATTGATGCTTCTAAGGTGCCGGTCAAGGAGTTTGATTTGCAATGCCACAATGGTATAGTGATTACTATCTCAGCTGAGTATGAATGCTTCCCTTCTAGATGCAGTTCCTACAACTTTTTTGGGCATAACTTAGCTACTTGTTTTGCTACTCAGAATGATAAAGCAACAATTATGGAAGAGACTAAGAAATGCAAGGTGGTTGATAGGACTAACTCAGAGCATAATTTTCTTAACAATCTTCAATGGCAAGAGGTTGGAAAGAGAAAAAAGAATAATCATAAGACTATGCCTAGTTGGTACAGCTGACAGTACACAATTAGTGAATGAAGAGGAGATTCAGGTTGTAGATTGTATTACCGATTGTCCAATAAGTGAATAGCAGAATTTAAAGAGCAGTAAATGTCAGTTCGTGCCACAAGAAAGTGTTGCTCCAGAAGTTTGCGTTAACACAAGGGTCTTACCTTATGAAGATTGTATCGCAACTGCAATTGAGAATACCACGGTGGAGAATGTTTCAGATTATGACTGCCCTAAAGCAACAAGCCATTCTCTACAATTCCCTTTGTTTTCAAATAACCAACTAGCAAGTAAAGCCAAAGACTCTTTTGAGGATAGGAAGAAGAAGGGATTATTAGGGGGTTCTAATAAGAAGAGGAAAAACTTAGGCTCCTTGCGCTGGAGAAACTCGAGGTAATTGTGTGTATCCGTAGTTGGTTTCGGCATCCTTCTACTTTGTTCATTATGTTTATCGGATTGGGCTTACTTGTTTAATTATGATCATTCTAATAGTGGTTGTATTTGGGTATGTTGGAATCCTAATGTGCTAAAGGTTGATCTTTTGGGTAGCTCGAATCAGATTATTCATGTCAACGTTACTATGGTAGGATCACATGTTTCCTTCAATGCTTCCTTTGTCTTCGAAAATAATTGTCCATCTAAACGATAGGCTTTGTGGGTTGATATTGTTAACTGTAGTAATGCATTGGAGATTATTTTGTGGATTCTTTTGGGGGTTTTAATGCTATTTGATCTCTCGATGAGAAGATCTTGAACTAATCGGCAATGTAACAATACTATCTTGAAGAAGCTTGATCGGGTTCTTGTTAATGTCCAACATAATTGCAATTTTACAGGTTTAGAAACTCATTTTCTTTCCTTTGGTATCTCAAATCACTCTCATATGTTAGTTAAGTTGGCATGTTTGCTGAAAAGGAAGATTCCATTCAAGTTGTTTGATTTTTGGGCAGATGATCCTCTCTTTCTCCCTCTAATTTCCGAAAGATGGTGTAAGATAGGGGTGATCACTTTCAATTCGGTTCGGTTTTCATATGAAAACATTAACTAAATCGATATTATTATTTTAAAAAATTTAAAACCGAAACCAATTCAAACCGACTAGTTTCAGTTCAGTTCGGTCTGGAATATGTTGTTCAAAACCCGGTAAAACCAAGAAGCAAATCTCGTTTCTATTGTTCAGGAACTTGTTTCAATTTACATGACCAAGACATGATTGAATTCTAGTTAAAATACAAGCAAAACTAGAGTTGCAAATTATAACAAAAATATCAAGGAAAATAGAAACTGGAGATCAATCAAGATTGGAAGGAAAACAGATTTGCCCATAGTGAATGTAGTTTCATTGAAGTAAATGGTGAAGTTCATGAATTCGTTGTCAGGGAGAGAAGAGAATATGATGGAAAAGATAAAATGCAGGGATGGACCTGGAGAGATGAGAGATAGAGAGAAAAGAAGGGGGGCTACGGGGAGAGATGAGATGCAGAGAGAAAAAGGGAGAAAAGGGGAGGGGGGGTGCAGGTGTTGGTTTAGGTTAGAGATTATTTATAGTCTCTTTTATATTTTCAAAGTTATGGTTGAACCGGTTCGGTTCATTCCAGTTCAAATGGTTTTAGGCATTTGAAACTGAACCAAACTGGAAATTATTTTTGGTTTTCTAATTGGTTAATTTAATATTTTTTCTCGATTTGGTTTTTTAGTTTAATCGATATTTCAGGTTTTTTGCTCACCACTAGTGTAAGGACGTTAGGGCACTCCTATGTATGTTTTGTGTAACAAGTTGAAAAATGTTAAAAAGAGTTTAATCTCAAGTACTTTGATAAGATTTTGGAGAGGATGTTAGAAGCTAAGCGGAAGATGGATGAGGCTCAATGTCGGTTGTAAACAAATCCTTCAGACGTAGAAATTCATAAAACTGAGCCTATTCTTGTGAAAGAGTATGTAAGGTTGGCAGAAGCTGAGGAGAGCTTCCTTAAGCAAAAGTCTTGGCTACAATGGTTAAATTGGGGTGACAAAAACTCAAAATTCTTCTTCAATTCAGTGAAAGGTTTTCACAACCGCAATAGAATTCTTTTTATCCATGATGATCATGGAATGTGTCTTACAGATGCTGAGGAGGTTAAGGATACTATTGTGAGTTATTTTTAGAAGATTTTAGGGGGTTCTAGTTCTGATATAGTTCTTGATTCTTCTATGCTTTCTTGGGTGCTCCCTAGAAGATTATCTCTATCTCAAAGTACGTCCCTCGACAGTCTGATAACCGATGAAGAAATACAAAAGACCCTTTTCTCTCTTAAGGACAATAAGGCTCCCGGTCCGAATGGTTTCAATGTAGATTTATTTAAGAAATCTTGGAGTTTTCTGATTTTATTTAATTTCGCCTGATAGTTTTCTGTTTTTTTTTGCTTTAGCCTAGATAACGTCCAATCCCCCCCCCAAATTGCATATCATCTAGCATAAAAATCTAACTTAAACCTTCCTCGTGGGATCGACCCCTTACTTGCTCTATACTATCTTGTGTGTTATGTTTTAAGCTAGGGTAATTAATTTGTGCGACCGTGACATCACAACAAATTTTAGCGCCGTTGCCGGGGAAGTAATTTTAGTTGATTCTTGTGCTGTTATTTTTATTTGTTGTGGTTGTTATTTATTTTTCTGAAAAAAAAAGAGAAACAGAATTTTTACTTGCGGCAGTATTGTACAGTACGGTACAGTTAGTGTTCAAAACCAAGTTTTTGGTGGAATTAGATATCGACCTTTTGTTTTCCTGAAGGGAACGACGTTCTGAACAGGACTAGTTGCTTTTGGCCACTAGCCCCACCCTATCGAGGCCAAATTCCGCTGTTTTCTAGGGTTTTTAGGCAGTTTTAGTTTTCTAGAGTAGGATTTTCGTACAATTTGCATTGTTTTCGATCTCTTGTGTGGCTGGTTTCTTTTGAGTTTTCTTGACGATTTATGCCTGTAACTCGTTCTACTAACCAGAGTCAAGTGCTGGTGGATCTCGATATAGAAAACACTTTATGCAGGTTACGAAAGGAAGCTCGCGTCAACACCATGGTTGTTGAATGACAACAAACACTCAAGGAGCTTGCTACTCCTAACATGGAAAATCAACCATTATGCATCAACATCGACAATAATGTAAACTTCAAGCTCAAATCTGGTTTTATACAATTGCTACCAACATTTAATGGTCTTGCAGGAGAAGATCCTCATACTCATCTCAAGGAGTTTCATATGGTTTGCGTTGGCATGAAACTGAATGGAGTTGACGAAGAACATGTTAAGTTGATTTGCTTCTTTCTCTTTAAAAGGGGTAGCAAATGCATGGCTTTTCTCTATTCTCCCAGGTTCTATTGGAACTTGGAATGGCATGAAGAAGATCTTCCTTGAAAAATATTCCCAGCATCTCGAGTTGCCAACATAAGGAAGGAAATATATGGGATTCGACAATCTCATGGGAAGACACTCTCTGAGTATTGGGAAAGCTTTGAGCAACTGTGCATTCAATGTCCTCATCATCAAATACCCAATCAACTGCTCATTTGATATTTCTATGAAGGATTGATGTCTACTGATCGTAGTATCATTGATACGGCAAGTGGAGGGGCATTAGTAGATAAGACACCTGAGGTTGCACGTCAATTGATCTCAAAGATGGCAACCAACTCGAAACAATTTGGCACGCATGGAGATTTCCCAAGCAAACGAGTAAATGAGGTAAGTATTTCTAACCTTGAGAATAAAGTTAATGATCTTACTTCTCTTGTGCGTTTTTGGCTTGTGGCAATATATAGCTGGTGAAAGTTTGTAACATATGCTCCTTACAAGGACATGCTTCAGATATGTGCCCAACAATGCAAAAAGATTACAGTGAACAAGCTAATCCAGTTGATGGAGCATTCAATGGACAGCCGCAGCGTAAGTATGATCCCTTTTCCCACACGAACAATCCCGAATGGAGAGATCATCCCAACTTATGTTATGGGAACTCGCCTCAACAAGGCAATCAAGGCCGACAGTTCCATCCTCATAGATTCCAGCCTCAACATAATTATCAAGCAAGACAACCCCCTCCATTCACAAACTCCAATGTTATGGGGTCATCATCTAGTGATGATCTTTGTGAGATGATGAAAACTTTGGCTTCTAACACTATAACCTTGCAACAAAATGTCATGTCTTTTAAATAGGAAACAAGGTCAAGTATTCACAACTTAGAGAAGCAAATGGGGCAAGCAGCTTCAAGTGTAGGGAAATTGGAGGCACAAATCAATGGGAAGTTGCCCTCCCAAGCATTGAATCCAAAACAGAATGTTAGTGCGATCATGTTGCGAAGTGGGAAAGAACTTGAAGAACAAAGGTCGAAACAAATTGAGATGGAGGAAGCAGAGGAGATAGAAACCGAATTGAGTATAAAGAAGAAACATCCTCCTCCTTCCCAAACTGAAATAACGACCATTACTCAGAAGGTAAATCTTCACTTAATAAATTCCAGTTTTAAACAATTCCACCCTTTCCTGTAAGTTCTTCTAGATCTAAAAAAAAGGACAACGAAAAAGAGATTTTAGAGGTTTTCAAGAAAGTGGAACTCAATATTCCTTTGCTTGATGTTATCAAGCAAATTCCCAAGTATGCCAAACTCTTGAAGGAGTTGTGTACTACCAAGAGAGCCTACAAGCTAAAAGGCCATGCAATGATAAGTGTGGGTGAAGTTGTATCTGTTGTTGTTCAAAAGAATATGCCTTTGAAGCAAAAAGACCCAGGTGCGTTTACTATCCCATGTGTTATTGGTAATGCTAGTTTCAAAAGGGCCTTGTGCAATTTAGGTGCATCTATTAGTGTTATGCCTAAACATGTTTATGATTCTCTTAGTCCGGAGCCTTTAAATAAAACTATTATTGTAATACAACTTACGGATCGTAGTTTTGTTTACTCACTTGGTGTGATAGAAGATGTCCTAGTCAAGATTGATAGTTTGGTTATTCCATGTGACTTTTATATTCTTGATATGGAACATGATTCTTGTGATTCATCAAACAACACTCCTATATTGTTTGGGAGATCATTCTTGAAAACTACCAATACAAAGATTGATTGTGGTAAGGATACTTTGTCTATGGAAGTAGGAGAAGAAAAAATTGAATTTAATTTTCATGATGCAATGTTTATTCCATCACATGCTATGACCAAGTTGATAAGTATTTGCACCAAGTTTTTTATTTTGATTGTGAGGATGAATTAAGTGTAGTTCTGAGCTATGGCTATGATTTTACCAAGATAGAAGAGATGGAGAGGCACATATGTGTTCCCCAAAACGTGCACAAATCAGCATTGGCTTTTTAAGCTTTGCAAACTGTTCCCCATGGTAATGTCTTTGTTGATTTAGTACTTTCACATAAAAAGCTTTTGTCATCTATTTTACAGGCCCCCGAGTTAGAATTGAAACCTTTGCCTGATAATTTGAAGTATGTATTCATTGGCGACAACAATACTGATGCGAACCTCGTGATCACGTGGTCATGCAACTCACACGCAAAAACACCAATTCCCGGAAAGCCAAGTAAATCAGGTTTGATAGGAGTGTGACACAAAGATAACTTGTACCTAAGCACCAACACTATTGAAAACGGAAACCCCCACCCAATGAATATTGATTCGTGAATGAAAAGTATAGGGATGACGCCACGAAGCCAGTTGTTCTTCAATAAGTCATTTACAGTTCTTTACAAAACCATGGAAGGGAGATTATCTCACCAACACACACACACACACACACAAAGTGCGGCAAACAAGAAGTTTTATTAATCTGAATTGCGTAACTTACATGTCTGGTTATGCCTTTATTTATATTAACTCTAGACTTAACTAAACCTTAATGGACCCCCCTTAGGTGGACTTATACGATACCCACTTATAGGGATGGTAATTTTCATATTTGTATTATTTGTATTATTTTCTTCTTAGTCTTTGGTTTATTATTACTTATTTGGGACCCGATCCAACGGTCGGATTGAGAATTATGACTATTGCCATAAAACTAGATAGGTGCACTTTTTACGTCAAAATCTGAATTTGACCTTGTTTGGATCGTATCAAATACACTTCCTGTTATCATAGCAAAAGGTTTAACAAGTGTGCAAGAGGAAAAACTTGTAAAGTTGTTGTGTGATCACAAGACGACCATTGGATGGACTTTAGCCGACATCAAGGGCATTAGTCCCTCAATGTGTATGCATCATATATTATTGGAGAACAATGCGAGACCAACAAGGGAAATGCAAAGGAGGTTGAACCCGACTATGATGGAGGTAATGAAAGCTGAGATTTTGAATCTATTAGATGCAGGAGTCATTTACCGCATCACAGACAGTAAATGGATGGCGCTAATCCATGTGGTGCCCAAGAAGACCGGAATCACGTTGGTGAAAAACAAAAATGATGAACTCATTGACACGATCAAAAGATTGATGTCTTGTCCCAAGTGTAGGAATGTTGAAGTAATAAATAACCTGGCAAGACCGGGGTCGAACCCGAGATATGGGCCGAACACTGAACAGTGTCTGGGCTGCAGGACAAATTCTGACTTCTCCGTTGTTGCTACAATTTAAACTTGAAAACGACCTTTTGGAATCTTGGATTTTTCATGAAAGTTTTAGGCTTATGTCTTAGCTTTCCATCCATATATAGCAGACCTAAATCCAAGTTTTACAGCTCCAGATATGATCCAATAACCGAATAGTGTTCCAGTTTGGACTAAACCAGCATCTCTATTCTAATCTTAGCCCTCTCTTTGTCTTCTCAATTTCAGTAGTTAAACTCTTCAATCAATCCTTTGATTTATGTGATAGGCCTACATTTAAGATGAACATTTACCATAAATTAAAGGTATCTTATAGTATGAAACTTGTTATTATAAAACATGCTTTAGTTAAGGAGTTTTTGATACTTCAAGTGCAAAATGATGATATAAAACCGTGATTAAAATACACTTTTAAGTACTAATCACTCATCCTTACTCACTTCTCGAGTGGATGGAGAATGTGTGTTGATTATAGAAAGTTCAATCTTTCTACATGCAAAGATTACAGTACCCTTGTGCAAATTATTAGCCAAAGAAGTGGATTTTGTGTTTGATCAAGCATGTAAAGATGCCCATGATGAGCTTAAGAGGCGTGTCACATCTGCCACTATCATCCAACCACCAAACTAGGATGAGCCTTTCGAGATAATGTGTGATGCGAGTGACTATGCGGTAGGGATTGTACTTGGGCAAAGAATTGGTAAGAACTTGCATGTTATAGCCTATGCTTCCCGCATGTTGGATGAAGCGCAATGCAATTACCATACAACTGAAAATGAACTTTTTGCAGTGGTGTTTGCTCTAGGAAAATTCAGGTCATATTTACTTGGTATAAAAGTTGTTTTTACTGACCATGCAGCTTTGAGGTATCTTTTGAAGAAAAAGAAGTCCAAACCAAGATTGATTAGGTGGATCTTGCTTTTACAAGAATTTGATCTTGAGATCAAAGACAAAAAAAGGTGTCGAAAAACCATGGATCACTTGAGCTAAGGACCGAGGATATACAAACCGAAACAGTAAGAAAGACATTTCCTGATGAGTAGTTGTATGTGTTAAATTCCTCTACAAGACCATGGTATGCTGATTTGGTGAACTATTTAGTCACCAGAGAATTCCCTCCAGGTTTGTCTACATCCCAAAAAGACAAGTTATGAGCTGATGCTAAATATTATTTTTGGGATAATCCTTATCTGTGGAAATTTTGTGTGGATCAAAGGTGTCGGCTGTCGAAGCATCAGGAACGGAATGCAACTGTTTAGGTATATTTACCAAAGGTTGCTTGTCTACGCGGTAGGTTGATATTCCACCGTATATAGAGCGCTGATATACATGGATTTAAAAATTAAAATAAAATAAACATTGAAAAGGAATAATTGGAAACTCAGACAAATATTCGGAACCACGCTCGGTGGGACTCGAACCCACAATCGTCTGATTAGAAGTCAGACGCCTTATCCATTAGGCCACGAGCGCCTCATCGACCACCCTGTACTCAGCCTTTAACCTTCTTAACTACAGAGCTAGAGACCATTTTTCTGGCCTTTCTCCTGTTAGAAGTCAGACGTCTGAAAATTCTTTTTTATCAGATCACATCCCACTAACAATTATATTTTATGGTGGAAAAATATTAGAAACATTTATATATTTTTATTTTGTAAATTACAATCCTATAAAAGTGCCATTATATACAATTTCTAATTAATTAATTAATTATATCTAACTAATCCAGTTATGAGACAGGACATTTCTAATTTAATGAAAATAAATATTTTTAGAGAGATCATCGTTATAAGTATTCACTTGGCATGGCAAGAGTTTCGTCAATTTTTCTCGTAAACTGAGTTTCGCAGCTACAGTGTATCATGTATGGCAAGAACGGAATGCAAGGATCTTTGCTGGAATGTCTAGAACTTTGAATTTGGTCTTTAATCAAATCGAATGTATCATTCACGATAAGCTTGATTTGATGAGGAACGTCCTACCAACAAATGAAAACAAAAGGATCCAAAGAGCTTGGAGGGTTAATAACATAGAATCTTAATTTGATAGTTAGCTGTTTGTATTGGTTCCCCTAACGAATCTAGTGAGGTCTCAGTTTTCTGTTCGGTGGCTAGCCTGTAGCCATTTATTGTTTTATGTTTCTGTTCTCATTGTAAATCTGGGGTATGTCCCTTATAATCTTTGTATCTTCTTCTTTTAATACATACGTCAACTTACCAAAAAAAAAGATTCTAGCTTAAAAAGGGATGTGTGGCTGAGTTTTATTATTGTTGGTAAGGAGTGGATTTGGCCACCTTCTAGATCCCCCGAATGGATTGAGCTTATTCGATGTACTCCCACTTCCTTTCTCCCAGATGATGGTAGGAATGACCCATTATGTTTGGAAAGACGCTCTAAAGGGTATGTTCTCTATTCGTTGCATTTGGAATTCTACTCGTCCTTTTCAGGACAAAGTTGAGTGGTGGAAACTTGTTTGGCATAAACATGTTATTCCATGATTTTCATTTATCTTGTGGATTGCTATTCATGATGCTCTCTCTACTCAGAATACACTAAGGTGTTATGGTATAATTCAAACTATCCAATGCCATTTATGTGGAGGTGATAGGGAAGATGTTGAGCATGAAGGACAATGTCTAATTTATCTAATCCAAATCCAAGGAGAGCCCAATCCAAGTCCTAATGGGGGCTGATGTGTTCAGCCAAAAAGTCAGCCTTATTTTAGGCTTATTGTTTCCTATTATTATAAGGATTAAAAGTCAGCAATTCTTCTCCAATGTGTGCAAGATAATTTGGTCAGATCTTATCTTTGGTAATTCCTAGTCCACCAAGCAAACTAATAGGTATCAGATTTTGTTTCCTAAGCTAAAGAGAATTATTCAATGATTCTCCTAGTTGATGAAGGAAACTAATTAATTTAGCAACTAAAGAAGAAAGAATAATTATTTTTATCTAAGTAAAACAAGGAAATCAGGCTCTTCAAGGAAAAGCTAGAGGCAACAACACAAATTTTTTTTAGAGAGTGAAAAGAGGAATTTTTTTAAGCAAGAAGGAAAAGAGGTATTTTTTAGAGAAAAAAAAGTGAAACGACTCCCTTATATAGAGAGTGGTGCTATCATAGTTATATCTCCTCTTTCCATCGTTGGATCGTCCTCCTTTCTCAGTATGTTGTTTGTCAGAACCTTCTCTACATCTTGACCGAACAGATCTTCATTCCAATCCACGAGTTAGGAGATACCGACCTTGCAGTATTTCTGCACTTTTGCATTTCAAATCTTGAAATATGTAGAAGGAGAGCAGTTGTAGCACACAATTTTAGATCAATTCAGCTTCATCTTCCTCAAAATGGAGGCCAAATCTGAAGAGAGAGGGGGGGTTGTCCAACCAAAGCCTTATAAAGCTAAAAAGGATGCTCATAAGAATGGGAAAGGTAAACCTGAATCTGTACCTACTTGTGACAGAGATATTAATTGTTTAGGGAAGGGGCACATCGCATTTCAATGTCCAAACCGAAAAGGCAATGGGGAGGTTGAATATGAAAGTGACAGATCTGAAAGTAAAGAGATGTCAAATGGCTGGTTTGGGTTCGACCTAGATGAAAAAAAAAACAAAAAAGAAAAGAAAAGAGTGGATCCCTGGGTCGGACCCAACCCAATATATTTAATAATAATATAATTATAATAATTTAAGAATCATATATATTATAATATTACATACATACAAAAAAAGAAAAAAATTCCAAGTGTCATTTCAAAATATTTCTAATTTTCTTGTGTTTTTTTTTTACCAATTTTGCATAATATTGGGTTGTATTCTTACAATGTAAGATACAAATCCGGTATTAAAATACTTGGTTTTCTTCGAAACATTTCTTAATAAAAAGCTAAAATTTTAAAAAAAATCTCAAAATTTTTAAACTAATTTCCCTTATAAAAATACAAAAAATATTTTGTTTTCATGCATACAGCCAAATCCTAAAAAGTTTTTCAATCATATTTTCATAAAAAAACAAAAACATTGCATCTTTCTCATGCATTTAAAAATAATAAAAAATGAATATCGTAACCAGTTTATAATTATCCGTTAAGATTTGGCCAAAATGCCAAAAACCTTTCACCAAAAATTGCAAATGATTTATTCTCAGGAAGAAATCAAGGACAAAAAAGACACTGAAAATGTTGTCGCGGATCATTTGTCAAGATTGACAATAGATTCCACATCTAACATCACACAAATCAATTATTACTTCCCTGATGAATCTTTACTTTCTATTTCTACAATGCCTTGGTTTACTAATATTGTTAATTTTCTTGCAACAAGAGATTTGTCAGCTCATTGGAGTACCCAAGACAAAAGAAAGTTTTTGAACGAAGTAAAGAACTTTTATTGGGATGACCCTTATTTATTCAAATATTTCAAAGATGCATTCCTGACAATGAGGTAAGTAGTGTCATTAAATTTTGTCATTTTGAGGCATGTGGAGGTCAATTCTCATCAAAGAAGACGACTGCAAAAAATCTTACAATATGAATTTTATTAGGCCACCATGTTTAAGGACACGCGTGCATTCTGCAAAACTTGTGAAAATTATCAAAAGTTAGGATCTATTTCAAAACGTCACATGATGCCTTTAAAACCTATTCAAAGAAGACGATTGCAAAAAATTTACAATGTGGATTTTATTGGCCAACCATGTTTAAGGACATGCATGCATTCTGCAAAACTTGTGAAAATTGTCAAAAGTTAGGATCTATTTCAAAACGTCACATGATGCCTTTAAATCCTATTCTTGTAATTGAAATCTTTCACTGTTGGGGTATAGATTTAATGGGTCAATTTCCTTCATCATTTGGTTTTGTGTACATATTAGTCGCAGTGGATTATGTTTCAAAGTGGATAGAGGCAATTCCAAGTCGAAATAATGATCATAAAACAGTAATCAAGTTTTTGAAAGAAAATATTTTGAGTCGGTTTGGAATCCCTCGAGCCATGATAAGTGATGGTGGAACACATTTCTACAACAAGCCATTTGAGTCTTTAATGAAGAAATATGGAATCACATACAAAGTTGTCATCCCTTATGACTCTTAGACAAATTGACATGTAGAACTTGCTAATAGGGAGATCAAACAAATCTTGGGAAAACCAGTGAACCCTAATCGGAAGGACTGGTCTTTAAGACTTAATGATGCACTTTGAGTTTATCGAACTACTTTTAAAACATCATTAGGTATGTCACCTTATAGGTTGGTTTATGGAAAATCTTGTCACTTGCCTGTGAAACTTCAACATAAAGCTTATTGGGCTATAAAAGCTTTCAATTCAAACCTTGATGATACTAGCCAGCCGCGTAAGTTACAAATAAATGAGCTTAAGGAAATAAGAAATGATGCATATGAGAATCCAAAAATTCATAAAGCAAGAATCAAAGAGTTTCATGATAAGAGAATCTTGAGAAAAACATTTGATGCTGGTAAAAAAGTTTTGCTTTATAATTCTCGACTCCATTTATTTCCTGGAAAGCTAAGATTAAGATGGAGCGGTCCATTTATTGTGAAACATGTGTATCCTTATGGGGCCTTTGATATTGAGAATCCAAAGAATGACAATGTTTTTAAGGTAAATGGACATCGTTTGAAAGCTTACTTTGATAATTTTCCTAGTGAAAATGAATCCATTGGTTTGAATGATCCTGTATATAAAGGTTGATTTTTTTTTCTCACATTGTTTTGGTGTTTCCTTTTGGTGTGACTCTTGTTTTGCTAGTCTTTCTCCAAACCTGGTCAAATGGCGAATAACGGTACTCCGTGATTCTTAAGTCGATTCTTTCAGTTTCCCATGATAACTGATATCTGTGTATATATTTATTCAATTCCTTGTTCATTCTCTTTTCCACTTCTCATCTAAAAAATGGACACCACTCTTGAAAACTTAAAAAAGTATTTTTCCCATTTTGCCTCAAAATGCGATTACAAAAATTTATCGTGCTAGGTGTGAAAGATTGAGGTTGGTAATGAACCATGGAGTTCCTGAAGATATTCGCTAGATGATTGAAGCAAATGTCCAATTATCGGGTGAGTCTTCCAATTGTTTTATTTCATACATGCCTAGGACAGGTAAAAGTACTTTACAAAGAAACGTCGTGCAAAACGACTGAAAGTCTATCACCGATGTGCCAGATGGACTTGTAATGCACAATGTCGTTCTTTAGAAATTGTATCTATAAACCGTGAAGATAAAATACAATTCATTAAGGATGGCCTGACTAAGGAGTCTTCAGATAATCTTATATTAACTCTTGAGACACATCCTAGTGGAGATATGCATCGTGCAATTCATGATTTATGGCCTCATTTTCATAAAGAACATGATCGACTTAGTGTTGGGAATCTGACTAAAAAAGACCATGTTTGTCAGTTTTTAAGAAAATTAGATGGGAAGCTTATCCCCGACCTATAGAGGGCGTTTAAGCCGTTCTTGGACATAAAACCAAGGAAAGATGTGAGCCACGATCACAACTACTTGTACATACACATGTTCTGAACAAGAAAAAGAGAGAGAGAGAAAGAGTGAGACTTCAGCTGACCTATAGGTGGTATAATTGCATTTTCAATTTCTAATCTATAAAATCTTCTCTTTCTCTTCCCTTCATTTATACTCAACCCATACATTCAACAAATATAAAAGTGTGTAGAAATGGCAGGTTCCTCAGGTCATCAAATAAAAAATATTTGTGTTTGTGGTGGATCCAGTCCTGGGAAGGAAAAAGAGTTTTTAGAATCAGCAAATCATCTTGGTTAGGTACTAGCTGCAAGAAAGATTCATTTAGTGTATGGGGGAGGCAGCCTTGGGTTAATGGGGAGTGTGTCAACAGCTGTATTTTTAGGAGGCAGTCAAGTTTTGGGGGTCGTCCCCAAAGCTTTAGCCGAATGGGGCATCATTGGAAAAACAATTGGAGAGGAACTACAGGTCTCCACAATGTCTGAACACCTGAATACAATGTTTAAACACGTTGATGCCTTAATTGCTTTACCAGGTGGTCTTGGCACATTAGAAGAGATATTTTATATTTCCTCGTGGGCCCAACTAAACATTCACCACAAACCTATAGGTTTGCTAAATGTCTATGACTTTTATAATAATTTACTGTCTTTTCTTGATCATGCTTTGGAACAACAATTTCTAACATTTTCAGCACGACAAATCCTCATCTCTACTGCTACTGCTGAGCAATTGATTGATGAACTACAATCTTTCATCCTTGTAGTTGATCCCTCTATAAGTCGCATAAATTGGTCAACTATGGAAAGCCGTAAAAAGCTTAGATTGGATTTGAGCCTTCGTTTGTGAAACCTTGTGTCTTTTGGTTTTTGATACGATCCAGGAAAGGTCAAATTCAGATTTTGATGTAAAATGTGCATCTATCCAGTTTTACAGAAATAGTCATAATTCTCAATCCGACCGTTAGACCAAGCTGAAATTTTACGTGGAGTCTCCTGACATGTTTTCCTACCTTGGTTTAAAATTTCAGGTCAATCAGAGTTTGGAAAGGTATCAAAACACGGGTCAACAGAGGCTGTACGAATTTTGTTATTTACTTCCTTTTGACTTGTGGATTTCCTATTTGGCTAGGATTCTTTTCCTAAAAGGATGTGGCAGCTTATTTTGGAAATCTCCTAATTCTACAAAGATCTTTAATGGGCTGCAACATAGTTTTCAAGTGTGGCAAGGATTCATAATTATTTCAGAATCCTTTTCTTACAAAGATTCCTTATTCATCCTAGCTACAAAAAGGAAAGAAGACTTCAGAATAAATTCTACCTTCAAATCAGATTTCCTAGTCTATTTGGGACTTTTTAATGGTGACAAATCTGATTCTAGCATATTTAGGATGGTAATTTTCGGATTTTTATTATTTTCTTTTTTTTTATGCTACTGATATATATTTTGGACTGTAACGAAATGGAATAAGTAATTTGTTTTTTTTTTTATATGCTAGAATTATGACTGTTGCTGTAAAACTAGATAGGTGCACATTTTACATCAAAATCTGAATTTTACCTTTCCTGGATCGTATCAGTTTTATTAATAACTTAGTATTTTATTTTGTTATTTCTTATATTTGTTTAAATGTGTTTCAGGTTTGTCAATGTTTTCTGTTTCAGGTGATGTCTTCTATACTCTATCTTTTTACCTTAGGACATTGAAGACAATGTCTTGTTTTGGTTGGGGGGACAGGATAGTAGTTGACATTAAAAAAAAACTAACTAACTAACTGTTTTTGCTATTATTAAAACTATTTGACATAACTGTTATTAGGATAGCAGAGTAAGTAGGAATTCTATTGACTCTAGTAAACATTCTTATCAAGGTCTATCATTCTTATTAGGATAGCAGAGTAAATATTCAGGTTTACAAACTCCCGCATTGTTATCACTTGATTATGCTCATATACTCATTTAACAAGTATTCTTAAACCTTCATTTTCACACACACACTTTAACATATGATTGTGGGTTGCACATTGGATTATTATATTATTTATGTTTTTTTGTTAAAGATAACAACTAAGAGAAAGGGATAGTATATAATTTGCAAAAAAAAAAAAACAACAAAAACAAATTGATAATAAAATGAATAAAAAAAAGTAGAAAAATTTGGTTTCGTAGCCTCTTTAACTTAAGCAATTAAGCCCGAAACAGTGTTTTAACACTTACTACCCTAAAGTCAACTGACTTGGAAGCTATTGGTCAAGTGCTTGTTACATGGGGTTGAGGAGAAAGCTTAAATGGAATCAAACATTGCACTATCTACAGTTTAGTATCTATAACCCGAGTTACTAAGCTCGAAAGGGTGTCTCAACACCACATTTATTCATACCATTGAAACCAATTCATTTTCCTTATCAAACCAATTCTTGGCTTAATGATCTTATTTAATTTAAGATTTTTTCAATTCTTTTTCATAAGTCCACTTTACTTCATCTTAAGTAAATTTAGGCAACATATTTTTTTCTCATAATTCCATACACGCCTTAATTTAGCATTTTTCTCCCCTTTTATTATCCCTTTGGACAACCGTAAAATTCCACAAAAAAATGGAATTTTCCTCACATTAATCTATTATTTTGAACATAACACAATTCATTTGGCCTTCAACAAACCACAATCCCATAAAATCCCCATAACAATAAATCGAATAAACTCAAGTTCAAGATTTCCATTTTTGGTTGAATTCCATATTATGATGAGATTTTGGATCCTTTTAAAATTCTTCCAATTGACACTCTAATTAATTTTCTTTATACACTTAAATACATCCATACATAATTTACATAGCAAATGAATCAAAATCTTATCTCCTTATTTCTTCTTCATTTGGCCAAATGCCTTCATTCATGGTGAGGAATGATTTTTTTTTTTAATTATTTGAGATAAACCTTTATGATGCGAACCTCGTGATCACGCAACCCACAATCAAGATTGAGATCTGATCCCGGAAAGCCGAAATAGGTCTGATAGGAGTGTGACACAATGGAAACCTGTCCCAAGGCACCAACACTATTGGATTGAGTAGAATGATGCCAGGAAGCCAGTTAAAAAGGTCCACAAAAAGGAGTGCCTGAGGGTAAGTTAGAGAGAGAGATAGAGAGAGAGAGAGAGAGTGGTGCTGTCGGAGCTACATCTACTCCGTCCACCGTTGGATTGTTCTCATTTCTGACTATGTTGTTCCTTCCAACCTTCTCTCAACATTGACCGAACGGATTTGTTATCCAATCAACGAGGTAAGAGATATTGATCTTGCAATATTTCTACTATTCTGCATTTTCAGTTCTGGAACTATGAAGAAGTGGTGAAGTTGCAGCATAGTGAATGGATTGTCATAGACATGAAGGCCTTTGCCATGTGTGAAGATTAAATCACAGTTCTTTGGAAAAAGTTTCATTTTTTCTTGCTAGTTTCAGAGTGGTTTGTCGTAGCTTGATCTCCTTTGTTCACCGTTGGATCGTTACCATTTTTTAGTATGTTGTTCTTCGGAACCTACTCTACATCTTGACCGAACGGATCATTGTTATAATCAGTGTGCTGGGAGATATTGGCCTCGTAATTCTGTAATTCTCTCCTTCCTTCATGAACTATTCTGCATGTTGTTGTTTATGAGTTAGGTTGCTGTTATTTCTGAGTTTAGGTAGCTTCTTGGACTCAGTTTATCTTCTTAGAATTTTGTTCTCTCTAGTATTTGTATGCTACCATAATGTCTCTATGTTCTTCTGTGGAAAATGTTCCAATAGTTAGCTCTAACATTGAACAACACAATCAAGTTAAGTCTGGACATACATTAAGATTAGAATTGCAAGATATGTTGAATAGCCATGGGATGAGGATTTCTCAATTTCAAGCTGATTCTGATGTTAGTACAGAGAACCACTCTACTGTCCAAGCTTCTAATGTTGTTCCAGAAATGAACCATGTGTTGGGTTCTAAAGTTGATGAGGTGAAGGTAGGGTCTCATCAACAAGAACAACTAAAACCTAGACCCAAATTGAATTTTTTAACTGCTTTGAAGGGTTCTGATGTTGATGACAATGAGGGTAGCAAGACCCTTGGCATTAGTTCAGTCCGTAATCTGCACTTTGCTCCCCCTACTACGACGGATGGTCGTGTGACAGTAGCTCCTCCACTTGATGTGTTTGAAGATGGCTGCGAATTTTGGAAATCCACCCTAGTTGGTCATTTTGTGGGGCAGAAATTACCGTATCCCGTGGTTAATTCTATTGCCAAAAGAATATGGAGCTCCTACGGTCTATCAGAAGTTTTGTCTTCGGATAACGGTTTCTTCATCTTCAATTTTGATTATGTTGATCATGCCACTAATGTGCTGGAAAGAGCCCCATGGCACATGGCCAACAGGCCTTTGGTGCTTAAACGTTGGCAGCCGAACATGCAATTTTTGAAAGATGATTTGGCCAGAGTTCCGGTATGGGTTCGGCTGTATAATGTCCCTCTCGAGTATTGGACTATTAAGGGGTTGAGCTGTGTAGCGAGTGCTGTTGGAGTCCCCCTTCATGCGGATCATACGACATTGTTGCGTAAAAGGCTTAGTTACGCAAGAGTTTGCGTTGAGATAGATGCTTCGAAGACGTTGGTTAAGGAATATGATCTTCGCTGTCCAAATGGGTTATTCATAACAATTTCAGCTAAGTACGAATGGATACCGTCGAAGTGCAGTAATTGCAATGTCTTTGGACACACCACAGCGCTATGTGCTACTAATAACATTGATAATCTTAAAGTGGTGGCAGAGGGTAAGAGGAATCTAGGAGCTATGAACTCTAAATCTGCGGATAACAAGCAGAATCAGTTTCAGTGGCAGGTAGTTGGTAAACGAAACAAGGGTTCTGTGAGTGGGGAGAATGCCCCCTTGGCATCTAAAGTGGGTAATTGTAATGAGAATGGTTGTTCAACATCTGGTATAAATATGTCTGATTGTAAGATGATTGATCATGCGGCATCAGATGTGCACAATGCTGCTTGTCATGAAGATGAAAATCCTTCCTCTCCTCTTGCCTTGAAGAGTTTACGAGAAGACATGAATCAGGAGCAAGGGGCTGCAAGTACTGCTTTAGATCAAGATATGGACACAATGGGAGGTGATACAGATGGGGAACAAACCGATAAGGAGTCAACATCAACGATCCTGACAACCCCTCAAACCCTGAATTCCACCGAAAGGGAAACTGTTAATCAGTTAGCTATTAAGGCTAGAGACTCTCTAGAGAAAAAGAAAAAGGGTTCAAAAACCTCTTCAAAGAAGCATAAGAAATCTGGCTCCTCTCCAGGAGGCACGTCAAGGTAATCTTTGTGTTGCTGTTTGTACTCCTCTCTATTTTCCTATGATTATTGGATGTTGGAATATTAGAGGTTTGAATGATCCTATAAAGCATTCAGAATTGCGTCGGCTCATCCATCAAGAGAGGATAGCTCTTTTTGGTCTGGTTGAAACTCGAGTTAAAGACAAGAATAAAGATAATGTTACTCAACTTCTTCTGCGTTCTTGGTCCTTCTTGTATAATTATGATTTCTCTTGTCGTGGGCGTATTTGGGTTTGTTGGAATGCTGATACGGTGAAGGTGGATGTTTTTGGAATGTCAGACCAGGCTATTCATGTTTCTGTCACTATATTAGCTACCAATATCAGTTTCAATACTTCAATTATTTATGGAGACAATAATGCTTCCTTACGTGAGGCATTATGGTCTGATATTGTGAGTCGTAGTGATGGATGGGAGTCAACCCCGTGGATTCTTATGGGTGATTTTAATGCTATCCGCAACCAGTCGGACAGGTTAGGAGGGTCTACTACGTGGGCTGGTACTATGGACAGATTGGATACATGTATTCGAGAAGCGAAAGTAGATGATCTTCGGTATTCAGGTATGCATTATACTTGGTCGAACCAATGTCCTGAGAATCTGATTATGCGGAAACTAGATAGAGTGCTTGTCAATGAGAAGTGGAATCTGAACTTTCCATTATCGGAAGCGAGATTTTTGCCTTCGGGTATGTCAGACCATTCTCCTATGGTGGTAAAGGTTATTGGCAATGATCAGAACATAAAGAAACCATTCAGATTTTTCGATATGTGGATGGATCATGACGAGTTCATGCCCTTGGTGAAGAAGGTATGGGATCAGAATTCGGGGGGTTGTCCAATGTATCAGCTGTGTTGCAAACTAAGAAAGCTAAAGCAGGAATTGAAACTTTTCAATATGGCTCACTTCTCCAACATTTCAGATAGAGTGAAAGATGCAAAAAACGAAATGGATAAGGCTCAACAGGCTCTGCATACAGCGCATGCGAATCCAATTTTGTGCATGCGAGAAAGGGATGCTGTTCATAAATACGCTTCTACCGTCAGGGCTGAAGAGAGTTTTTTCAAACAGAAGGCAAGGATACAATGGCTTAGCTTGGGGAATCAGAATACTAGCTACTTTCACAAATCAGTAAATGGAAGACAGAATAGAAATAAGCTTCTATCACTTACAAGGGAGGATGGAGAGGTTGTCGAAGGACACGAGGCAGTCAAATCAGAAGTAATTGCATACTTCCATCGTGTGTTAGGAGTTGATCAGATGCCTAGGGTTCTGAACGAGGAAGTGATGGAATCGGCAATTAACTTGAAACTGTCTTCAACGCAACAGCATGTACTCGCACAAGATGTAACAAGGGAGGAGATTAAGCATGCTATGTTTAGTTTGAAGAACAACAAAGCCCCTGGTCCGGATGGCTTTAACGCAGGTTTCTTCAAAAGAATGTGGCACATAGTTGGGGAAGATGTAATCAACGCTGTTAGATCCTTCTTTCAGACTCGTAGAATGCTTAAAGAAATGAATGCTACATCCATTTCCCTTATTCCTAAAGTTGCTAATCCTACAAGGTTGACAGATTTTCGTCCTATATCTTGCTGCAATACAGTGTACAAATGCATCGCTAAGATTCTAGCTGGGAGAATCAAAGTTGTTTTGCCATCCTTAGTTGGTCCATATCAGACTGCTTTTATCTCAGGACGGAGAATCAGTGATAACATTCTTGTCTCAGGAACTAATGAAAGGCTATCATAAATCTACGGGACCTGCTCGTTGTGCTATGAAAGTTGATCTGATGAAGGCTTATGACTCGGTGCGGTGGGATTTCGTTGACGCTATGTTAATAAAAATGGGATTCCCTAGAACAGTCATTGATTGGATCATGGTTTGTGTTACATCATGTCAATTCTCTATCAACGTCAATGGTGAGCTTGCAGGTTACTTTCAAGGGGGAAGAGGGCTGAGACAAGGGGATCCATTGTCCCCATATTTGTTTGTCCTATGTATGGAAATCCTGTCGGGGCTATTCTGCAAGATGAGTGCCACCCAAGAATTCAAGTTCCACTGGAGATGCAAGAAGGACAAAATTTCTCATCTTTGTTTTGCTGATGACTTGATGATTTTTAGCAACGGGGATGTAAACTCAATTCGTATGATCAGAACTGTGCTCACAAAGTTTCAAGATCTATCAGGTCTGTATCCAAATCCAAACAAAAGTGACATCTTCTTGAGCGGTGTGTTAAATGCTGAGAGGGAACAAATTATTCATATTCTTGGGTTTAGAGAGGGGGAGCTCCCTATGAAATATTTGGGAGTACCTCTTCTCTCGTCCAGACTAAAGGCTATTTATTGTAAGGGCCTCGTGGATCGAATCACCTCTAAAGTTCGACATTGGACTTGTAGAGCACTCTCGTATGCAGGACGGGTACAACTGATTAATTCAGTCTTATTTTCCATACAAGTCTATTGGGCATCTCTCTTTCTCTTACCTGGGCAAGTAATTAAAAATGTGGAGCAAATTATGAAATCCTTTCTTTGGTCAGGTTCAGATATGAGAACTACTGGGGCTAAAGTGGCTTGGGATCAGGTATGACTTCCAAAAAAGGAGGGGGGGCTAGGAATAAAAAGGATAACAGAATGGAACAAGATTGCTTTGTTGAAACACATTTGGAACCTGTGCAATGACTCAGATGGCTCAATATGGTCTACTTGGATCAGATCCAATCTGTTGCGAGGTAGGAATTTCTGGACAATCAAGACGCCACAAAATTGCTCTTGGGCTTGGGGAAAGATTCTAAAGCTCAGATCCTTAGCATGGCCGAAGATGAAGTACATCATAGGAGATGGAATGACAACCTCTCTCTGGTTTGATAATTGGCATCCTCACAGCCCACTCGCGGATTCTTACGGGGAAAGATTCATCTATGATTCAGGTATGGCCAAGAACGCGAAGGTGAATGTGCTAATTCAGAACTCAGAATGGAAAACGCCTACCACCCAAGCTATTGGCTGGCACCCCATTATAGAAGCTATTCCTTCCAATTCTAATCCTAAGATGGGGCAAAAGGATGAGATAGTTTGGTTGGACTCGCCAAATCACAGATTCTCGGTCAAAGTAGCTTGGGAACATCTAAGAAGTCATCGTCAGATGGTTGAATGGCATGACATTGTGTGGTTCAAGAATGCTGTTCCAAGACATTCATTTCTTCTATGGATGGCCGTCCAACAGAAACTCACAACTCAAGATAAACTTCATCGGTTTGGTATACATGGTCCCAATAGATGCTCACTCTGTCTCCGCAACAATGAGGATCACAACCACTTGTTCTTTGAATGCTCCTATACTAAAGCGATCTGGTGGGATGTTTGTGACAGATGCGACATTCCAAGAATGACAAAAGGCTGGGATGAATGGATTCGATGGGCCACTGTCTCTTGGCATGGCAAGAGTTTCGTCAATTTTTCTCGCAAACTGAGTTTTGCAGCTACAGTGTATCATGTATGGCAAGAACGGAATGCAAGGATCTTTGCTGGAATGTCTAGAACTCCGAATTTGGTCCTTAATCAAATCGAATGTATCATTCGTGATAAGCTTGATTTGATGAGGAATGTCGTACCAACAAATGAAAACACAAGGATCCAACGAGCTTGGAGGGTGAATACCATAGATTCTTAATCTGTTAGTTAGCTGGTTGTATTGGTTTCCCTAACGAATCTAGTGAGGTTTCAGTTTTACGGTCGGTGGCTAGCCTGTAGCCATCTGTTGTTTTATGTTTCTGTTATCATTGTAAATCTGGGGTATGCCCCTTATAATGTTTGTATCTTCTTCTTTTAATACATACGTCAACTTACCAAAAAAAAAAAGTCAGATTCAGTTCATTCAAGAACTGAAGAATGCAAGAATCACTCTCACACGTTAAAACTGAAAAATTCAGAAGTAATAATCATCAAAGCTACCGAAATTTTGGCTTACATGAGTTTAAATAGTTCTTGAAAAATTAATCCTAGTGGACCCCTTATGTGGAATTATATGACGTCCACTCAAAACTGACCCAAAACCCTAAACTAAAAAGCCCATAACTTAATCCAAAAAAGCCTTGGATCCTAACTGAAAACAAAGTATTAATTAAGTCCAAACATGAAAGAAAATAATAAAAATAACTAACTTGTCATTAAATACCACCAGCCCTTTTTTTCCTTGTGTAGGATGAATAAGGAATCCTTATAAGAAAAGGATTTTGAAACATTAATGAATCATTGCCACAATTGGAGATTATATTGCAGCTCATTAAAGATCCTTGTGGAACTATGAAATTCCCAAAACAAGCACCCACATCCTTGTAGGAAAAGGATCCTTGCCAAATAGGAAGTCCACAAGTCAAAAGAAAGTAAATAACAGAATTCGTATAGCCTGTTCTGACCTATATTGCAAGTCCTTTCTGAACATGGATTCTCCTGAAAATGTACCCCAACATAGACAAACAGCTCTGGAATCTTCTGGTAAAGTTTCAGCTCGATCCAACAGTTGGATTTGAAGTTATGCTCAATAGCGTAAAACTGAATGGTAGAAACTTTTATGCAAAATCTGAATCTGACCTTGCTTGGTTTGTATCACAAGGCTGAACCGTATCACTTTACCCATTCATTTCATATCTTTTCTAACCTCATTCAACTCAAATTTCATAGCAATTAAAACAATTAAGCTCATCCTGATACGATCCATGAAAGGTCAAATTCGGATTTTGATGTAAAATGTGCAATTATCCAGCTTTACGACAACAGTCATAATTCTCAATCCGACCGTTGGACCAGGCTGAAATTTTACATGGAGTCTCCTGACATGTTTTCCTACCTTGGTTTAAAATGTTAGGTCAATCGGTGATCGGGAAGACATCGAAACACAGGTCAACAGAGGCTGTATGAATTTTGTTATTTACTTTCTTTTGACTTGTGGACTTTCTATTTGGCTAGGATTCTTTTCCTAAAAGGATGTGGCAGCTTATTTTAGGAATCTCCTAATTCTACAAAGATCTTTAATGGGGTGCAACATAGTTTTCAAGTGTGGCAATGATTCATAAATGTTTCAGAATCCTTTTCTTACAAGGATTCCTTATTCATCCTAGCTACAAAAAAAAGGAAAGAAGATTTCAGAATTAATTCTACCTTCAAATTTGATTCTCCTAGCTTATATGGAACTTCTAAAGGGCAACAAATTTGATCCTATTATATTTAGGATATTAAATTTAGATTTATTATTGTTATTATTATTTTCTTCTTAGTTTAGGGGTTATTTATATTTTTTGGGTTTAATTGTAAGTGGACATCATATAAGTCCACATAAGGGGTCCATTAGGGTTTATTTTAGTTTGGAGTCGCTATAAATAAGGGTATAACCAGACATGTAAGGTTAGAAAATTCAGATGAATAAAACTTCTTATTTGTCGCATTTTGTGTGTGTGTGTGTGTTGGTGAGATAATATCCCTTCCATGGTTCTCTAAAAAACTGAAAAACGACTTATCAAAGAACAACTGTCTTCATGGCGTCATCCTTATACTTCTCGTTCGCGAATCAATATTCGTTGGGTGGGGGTCTCCGTTTCCAATAGTGTTGGTGCCTAGGTACAAGTTATCTTTGTGTCACACTCCTATCAAATCTGATTTACTTGGCTTTCCAGAAATTGATGTCTTTGCATGTGGGTTATGTGACCATGTGATCACAAGGTTCGCATCACATCCTCTCATTTATATGTCTAGGCCGAATCTTTGCATTAAATGGAGGATATAATTTTCTTCAAGATTTCTTTCAATTACCATTAGACTCAAACCTTTTTCATGCCTAAAAACATATATCTAACATTAAATCAACAAACTCAATGTCCCTTCATACAAATTTCAAAACTTCCCCAACACACTTTACAACACAATTAATCTATAACAATAGTAATAACAAAAACATATTTTACCATTACATCTTATCTAAACCCTACACCCACACAATTCCAATTTCATCAAAACATGTATTTAATCAAGCTTCCTAAATTTTGCTAAAACTAGCAATAGATTCAAAAAGCAATAAGTCATCCACCTCTAATTATTTGTTTGAACCCAATAGTCAGAATTGAGTTGTGCACAATATATCTCAAAGATCCAACGGTTGGATCTCCCTAGATCTGAATAAAACCGAGCTAACAAGAAAATTGACGAGCTACTGTTCAACACGAACAACATCTTGTCAGAGTATGCATTTCTGATCTACACCGTACAGAATGAAGGCAACATCTAGGCACGCCACATATCCAAAAATAGGCATGCTCCAACGGTGGAAGAGAGAGAAATCGGTTGGCGACCAAAACTGCCCTGCAAATGTATTTCCTTTTGTTTTCCATGAAATTTCCGATGATGATTTCTGTCAAACGGATTGTGTTCCTTCAAATGGTCAATTAGTAGAGGAGTGTGAGAAGAACAATATATCCAAAAATCAGCATGATCCAACGGTGGATTCCAGAGATATAGCCACCAGAGCATTATTGGCTCCTCCAAATTCTGCATTTCTCTCTCTAGCCGAATTTTCTCTATTGTCTCTCACTTGTTTTTGTTGAACTGGTGGCCTCTTTACTGATTTAAAGGCACATTTTCCTCTAATTACAATGTTTTCCCTCATTTATGACTTTATGTATTTTATTTTATTTTTCATGTAAACTATCCGGTTTGTTTATGCTTAAATTGCTACTCTTTACCGAACTCCGATTGGAATGAGATCTTTAACCAACGTAGGAAAACATATTAATAGAGTTCATGCAAAATTGCATCCCAATCTGACGGTTGGATTCAGAGCTCTGCTATCTAATGTAAAATTTGTCAGTTCATGACTTTTCATCAACAATTCAGATTTTATTGTTCAATTTTCACATAAAATCATATCAATTATCCTTCTAAATCTTTAAGGTCATTTTATTATTTTGGAATATATTCATTTTAAAATTTCCACCTTTATTTATTTATCGGGCTTATTACCGTTTCAAAGTAACGTCACTGATTTTTAATCAGTGTTTGCACCTTCAGTCTTATCCTTTTCATTGTACTATCCTTTATTATAATGTATTCTTTATTACCTCACTTATTTCTTAGAAACATATTATCATTTTTTTCATTATTTTATCCATCAAAACACGTTACCAGTTTTTCTGTCCTTATGAATTCTAAACCAAAATTCATTTTATGGAGGTCATCCCTTCCATTATATATCATTATTTATCTGTTATTTCTTATCTTGGTTTCCACCACTCATTGAGATCATACCACTTTCAGTCTTATGTTTACATGAGAGTTTATACATCCGCATATTTAAATTATAAATTTGGTTTCACAATTTTTGTTTTTTTAGCTAAGCAAAATTTATGTTACTTTTACGTTAAACCAGGTCAGCCAAACTTAAGTTCTACCGCTGCTTCACTTTGGTACTTTAATCCTGACATACCTGAGGTGTTGGCATACAAACATTAGTATGTCTTTCTTTCTTTACAAAATTTTCTTTCAGTGCACCTTTTAAAATTATTTTTTGTTTTTACTTATAAATTTTGCAACTCCATGTTACAGTTTTTGTCAGCTCCCAATTAAAATCTATCACATTCCATCATCTTTAAATGTTGTATTGTCGATGGAAGACCAAATCAATGAAAATAGAAAGACAACTAAAGATGTTCTATGTATGAATCCCTATGAACACACGGTCTGGCTTTGCTAATTTAATTGAGATTCTTTATGATTAACTTTTACTAATTTATGTGAATTGTTCTTGAAATTCTTAAAAGAGACCACAACCTTCACAATTTGCCTACAGTGCCTTTGATTTCTCATTATGGGATATTAAACGTTCTTTTTTTTTTTCAGGATAGAAGGTTCACCTGTTGTGCATCGATTGTTAATTTTGATTTATCAAAAAGATGGTGGTATCCAAGTTGTCCAAAATGCAATAAGAAACTTAATGGATCTGGAAAAAAAATTACATATACATTGAACATGATGTCATTGCCTCATTATCGGTTCCATTAGGTGTTACATTATAATTTAATAGGCTTCATCTTTAAAAGAATAAATCAATTTATCTTAAATGCTATAAATTTCTTACTTTTTTCCACAACATGCACACATGTTTTAACTAGAATGTGTTGTGATTGATGGAGAAGATGTGACAAGCATTCTTTAGGTTGAAATGGCTGTAGAAACCTTTTTTGGTTTGTCTGCACATCATTATGTTTATGACAAAAAATTCAGCCTTTTTTGCACAACAGCCCTTTTGTTGTTCAATGATTACCAAACTTGGCAAAATCGATGGCGCAAATCATTTGTTATTCAACTTAGATTCAGTACTTTTAGGGCTGGTGCAAATCAATGCGACATTGTCGTTTGTAGAGTTTTTGATGATGTCCCTCAAAATGACCTTAACAAACATAACGAACAAGAAGCTTCATGAACATCACCTGCCTTGGCTGCTACTTATTCAGCCTCAACGCCACCACATCCACACAACGATATTAGCCCTGCAAGCATGATGCCCCAACAATCAACAACCATGATGACTACTTCCACACAACCAATAACATGCCCACCAGGCTTCCTAGTTGAAATGAAGAGAAGATTGCATTTTGAAAGTGACGCAACGCTATCAAGGCGAGGCTCGCTCTTTTCTCTAACTTCAAATCCTCCTTATGTGTTGGTTTCATAGTTCATTAATCATCTTTCAAGTGCTTGATCAATTGTTCCTTATTTTTAATGCAGCAAACCTCAATAAGAACCAAGTTGTGCAGACAATATTCAACAACTTGTTGTGCAACACACTTCAACTCCACCAACGAAGAAACCATGAATATCAGCCTCGTCAGATTTAGAGCTTTTGTCACTCTTCTTTACCATTTTTTTTATTGCTTAATTAAAGCATTTCGCCATCTTAGTTGCTCATTCTCTTTAAATGCGCTTCAATTAATTTCCTAAACATTGTTGAAAGACAACATGCTCTTATATTCAATCCCTTATTTATTTATTTTTTTTGGCTTTTCTATCACAAGAAATAAATTTTTTTTAATGTTGCTTATTGATATTTATTTTCTATACGAATTCTAACAACCTAAAAAAAATGTAGGGTCGCTAGCTTTCCAAGCTTCAATGAAAGTGCATTGATCATTGCTCATACCAACACGCATCATTTTGTTTTGGTGCTTCATCACACTAAAATAATATTTGAAGTTTTAATTTATTTTGTTGGCAATTACTTTATTTTAGCAATAACTAATTTAGATCCACTGCAATCTTGCACGTGGATCAATGTCCTATTGCTGTCATGCATTGTTATCTTTTATATTAAAATGTTCATGAAACTAACATCCAAACGACATTACCATAACGCATACGATCCGGGCAATGAAAAAACAATCAGATTCGGATTATAACATAAAGTGCGCAACTATCCAGTTTCACGAAAACAATCATAATTCTCAATCCAATCATTGTATTGGCCTTAAATTTTACGTGGAGTCTCTGACATGTTATCCTACCTTGGGTTAAAACCTTAGGTAAATTAGGGTTTGGGAAGGTATCGCAATACTGGTCAACAGAGGCTGTATCAATTTTGTTATTTACTTTCTTTTGACTTGTGGACTTCCTATTTGGCTAGTCTTGGAAGGATATTTAATGGGCAACAACATAGTTTCCATGTCATTCCATATTAATGTGGAATCCTTATGGTGTATGGGAACAATTATTAGGAATGTACCATTAAATAAGTTCCCAAGTAAGCTAAGAATACTTTGCAAACAAGAAAACTAAAGAGGAAGCAACTTCAAATTTGATTCTCGTAGCTTATATGAGATTTATAAAGGATAGCAAATCTGATCCTATCATATTGGATAATAAATTTGGATTTTTTTTATTATTTTCTTCTTAGTTTGGGGTTTATTTATATTATTTGGGTTTAATTGTAAGTGGACATCATATAAGTCCACATAATGAACCCCTTATGGAATCTGATTTAATTACTTTCCTTCCTAGGCTAGGAAAAACATTAAATAATCATTCCCTCTTTAGGAATCAGATTTGCTGAAACTTCCTTGATTGTTTAGAAGAATAAATTGCCGACTTTCTATCCTTGTATCATTAGAAAAAAAAAGCCTAACAAGGCTGGTATGGGGTCGGACACATCAGCCCCTTGTTCCACACGAATTGGGCTCTTCTTGGACCTAAAGTAGATGAATTAGAGGTTGTCCTTCATGCTCCTTAGATGTCCCAAGCTTCTCTAGGTCTAGCTTGCTCCATATGTTTTGTACAAGTCCATTCAATGCTTCTTTAAGTTTCTTCGTCATAACTCTTGTAATTAGCCTAATTGGCACCTCCAACGGATCATTGGCATGATTACACTTGGTGCCGGGCTGATCCTCACCATCCCCTCTCTTTAAAAAAATTCGACCTCGAATCATCACCTACATCAAACAGAGTAAGATCCAAAACATTAAAGGTAGCACTAACACCATACTCACGTGGCAAATCAACTTTATAAGCATTGTCATTGATCCTCTCAAGGATTTGAAATGGCCCATCTCCTCGTGGTTGTAGCTTTGATTTTCTATGGACTGAAAATCTCTCATTGCGCATATGCATCCAAACCCAATCGCCGGGTTGAAAGATAACATGTTAGCGCCCCTTATTGGCTTTGGTCGCATACACACGGTTTCTCTTTTCAATCTGTTGCCGCACACTCTCATGGAGTGTCTTCACCAACCCTTTCATCAACAGGCAAAGGAATCAAATTCATGGGAGTCAAAGGGTTAGATCCATACATAATTTTAAATGGTAAAAATTCAGTAGTAGAATGCACACTATGATTATATGCAATTATCCAAATGATGAAAACCCCGTGATCACATGGTCACGTAACCCACATGCAAAGACACCAATTCTCGAAAAACCAAGTAAATCAGGTTTGATATAATGACGCAAAAACAGTAAGAATCAGACCTCATTAGACTCGAAATTGAAAACCAAAGAAAATGATATCCAAATGACCCCAAACTCAATATGTGATGCGATTAGGGTGCCATTAATAAGAGTATCAAATTTGAGCTAATTCCGAGTTGATTTGGTCCAATTTTCCCTTGTTTAGTTTTTTGCGGCAGAAACCAATAAACGTCTCTTTGAATGATTTTTCTTTTCTTTTTTTATGCTACTGATATATTTTGGACAGTAACCAAATGAAATATTATTTTTTTATATGCTGCAAAATCAAGGAGAATAAGAAATTGGACACTAAGGAATTTTTTCGGAAACAACAAGAAACTAAAATTTCAGAAGGATATAACCTGATTAATGGAGTCAAGCTCTGATACCAAATGATGCGAACCTTATGATCACATGGTCACGTAACCCACACGCAAAGACACCAATTCCCAGAAAGCCAAGTAAATCAGGTTTGATAGGAGTGTGACACAAAGATAACTTGTACCTAGGCACCAGCACTATTGGAAACAGAGACCCCCATCCAACGAATATTAATTCGCGAACGAGAAGTATAAGGATGACGCCACGAAGATAGTTGTTCTTCGATAAGTCATTTTTCAGTTTTTTAGAGAACTATGAAAGAGAGATTATCTCACCAACACACACACATAAAGTGCGGCAAATAAAAAGTCTTATTAATAAACCCTAATGGACCCCTTATGTGGACTTATATGATGCCCACTTACAATTAAACCCAAATAATATAACTAAACCCTAAACTAAGAAGAAAATAATAATAATAATAATAAATCCAAATTTGATATCCTAAATATAAAAGGATCAGATTTGTTGCCCTTTAGAAGTTCCATATAAGCTAGGAGAATCAAATCTGAAAGTAGAATTAATTCTGAAATCGTCTTTCCTTTTTTTGTAGCTAGGATGAATAACGAATCCTTGTAAGAAAAGAATTCTGAAACATTTATGAATCCTTGCCACTTGGAAACAATGTTGCAGCCCATCCTTTTAGGAAAAGAATCCTAGCCAAATAGGAAGTCCACAAGTCAAAAGAAAGTAAATAACAAAATTCATACAGCCTCTGTTGACCCGTGTTTTGATGCCTTCTCGAACTCTGACTGACCTAATATTTTAACCCAAGGTAGGAAAATATGTCAGGAGACTCCACGTAAATTTCAGCTCGGTCCAGCGGTCGGATTAAGAATTATGACTGTTGTCGTAAAACTGGATAATTGCACATTTTACATCAAAATCCGAATTTGACATTTCCTGGATCGTATCGGGATAAGCTTAATTGTTTTAATTGCTATGAAATTGAGTTAAATGAGTTTAGAATAGATATGAAATGAATGGGTAAAGGTTTATCTCAAATAATTGAAAAAAGAATCATCCCTCACCATGAATGAAGGCATTCGGCCAAATGAAGAAGAAATATGGAGATAAGATTTTGATTGATTTGCTATGTAAAAATTATGTATGGATGTATTTAGGTGTATAAAGAAAATTAGGTAGAGTGTCAATTGGAAGAATTTTAAAAGGATCCAAATTCTCATCATAATATGGAATTCAACCAAAAATGGAAATCTTGAACTTGAGTTTATTCGATTTATTGTTATGGGGATTTTATGGGATTGTGGTTTGTTGAAGGCCAAATGAATTGTGTTATGTTCGAAATAATAGATTAATGTGAGGAAAATTCTATTTTTTGTGGAATTTTACGGTTGTCCAAATGGATAATAAAAAGGGAGAAAAATGTTAAATTAAGGCGTGTATGGAATTATGATGAAAAATATGTTGCCTAAATTTACTTAAGATGAAGTAAAGTGGACTTATGAAAAAGAATTGAAAAACTCTTAAAATAAATAAGGTCATTAAGCCAAGAATTGGTTTGATAAGGAAAATGAATTGGTTTCAATGGTATGAATAAATGTAAGGATGTGAAGTTACTAAGTCTGTACATGATGGTTTGAGTAGACAAAATAAATAAATAAAAATTTGCTAGGCCATGTTTAAAGATATTCAGCTTGGAAAGACAAGTAATGAAAGGAAATAAAATAAATAAATAAATATACGAATGCATGTGTCATGCGATGTTAAATTTAAATGAGTTTTAGAATGGAATTTCCAATTATGGTAGAGCCACATTTGATATATATCTTTAATGATACAGGAGAGGTTGCAGGATCTGTTCAGTAGTATGGGACTTTTGTGCGAGTTCAAGCATTAGGTAGGTGCCTTACACCTCAAACTTTTGTTTTTACAATACTTGTTAGAGTTAAATATATGGTATTTTCTATAAATGTACTTGTGCTTGTGTAATTGTGAATGTTTATGTCAAGGAAAATATAGTGTACTAGTTGGCTTGAATAGAGTTAGTGGCAGTAGTGTACTGACTGTCGAGTTAGATGTGTAATAACAAAATGAAGTGTACTGATTTTAGGGTGATAAATTAATGGTATATTATGATTAAATTATTGATGCTCGATTTATATATGTATCCTGATGATGTGTATGTGTTTAAATAATTTATATGAAGGAAGTAGGTGCATCGCACCTTATCTTTTTAATTTGTGTAAACTTATTGATAAATTTTAGAATTTATTGTTTTATTGCTTCGATGATATTGGAATGAATACGAGTACCTTGTGTGCAACGGTATACCTCTATTACTTCGGATCATGTTTGAACGAATATGAGTGTCTTGCGTGCATTGTTATGTATCGAATTAATTATGTTATTATGGTCGTAGTGTGGATGATACTTAGCAACGATGGTTGCAATGCATATGATGTAAAAAAAAGAAGAAGAAAAGAAAGAAAGAAAGGGGATCGATACGAATGGAAAATTCATATGACATTGATTAGCTATCCGGGTTTGGATTGCTAATGGTATCAATGAGACTTCATTGGTACCGGCATTACTGGTGACATTGATTAGCTATCCGGGTTTGGATTACTAACGGTATCAATGTGGTTTCATAGGTACCGGTATTACAGGTGACATTGATTAGCTATCCGGGTTTGGATAGCTAATGGTATCGATGAGGTTTGATCGGTGTCGACATTTCAGACGATATTGATTAGCTATCCGGGTTTGGATTGCTAATGGTATCGATGAGGTTTTATCGGTGCCGACATTTCTTAAATTGATTAGCTATCCGGGTTTGGATTGCTAATGGTATCGATGAGGTTTTATCGGTGCCGACATTTCTTAAATTGATTAGTCGATCCCGAGCAATTGGGTGACTAATGATGTTAATAAAGATTACTAACCTCGGCATGGTTACTCCTGGTTTAATGGAAAAGATAAGTTGATTAACTATTCCGGGTCGAGAATAGTTAATGATATCAATAGGTCACATTAGTATCGGTAACCATTTCTGGTGTGATTAGCTACTCCAGGTAAGGAGGCTAATGATGTTAAGGATTCTTGACATCGACGACTTTGATGGTAAACTAGATATGAATAAGATTTGATTAACTATTCTGGGAAAGGAATAGATAATGATGTTAATTGGCTGTATTGATATTGGCACGCGAATGTAATTGATTAGTCTAACCCAATATTTGAAGATTGATAATACTAATTAGATTTATTAGTGTCGGCGATTACCTTCCAAAAAAATAAAAGGGAAAATATTGATTAGTTATTCCAAAAGAATGAGATAAGTTAATGATACCAAGAGAGGAATATCTTGGTATCAAGTGAGAATTGATTTATAAGGAGATGATGTTCGCAAACTGTTGAGTTGTGTTGAGATTTCTAAGATGAAATTATTCTCGACAAATGAGATAGGAAATAAGATGGTTATTGGTAATAGATGGAAAATATATGTTGTAAAAGAGGTTTATGCCTAATTTTATGTATCAAAAGAAATTCCATGGGGATTATTACATATCATTGTTATTGTTTGTTACTACCTTTTTATATTTATGTGTACACGTTAATTTTTTTTTCCAGGTCCATCAGGGTCGCTTCAGGAGTGATATTGGTTTAGTTATCTTTTGCTTTTGACCATGTAAATTACTTGTAAATTAAGAAGCTTATCTTCTAAAAATTAAAATGTAATATTAATCCATAAATTTGAATGTATGACCTTAATATAATGTTTGTAACTCTAAGTACCTATTTAAGCGTGTGTTTATAGTTGAAATCGATTTTTTCATTTGAATTACATTATATGATATTGAATAAGATGTGGTGTTGATGATCATAAGTTGGGTTGAGATCCAGGATGATTGGATCGGAATGTGATTTTGTCGATAACTTGGGACCTCCCAGTATAGGGGAGACTCTGCCGGAATTTTGGTAGAAATTTTGGTGGAACCTGTGTGTGTGTGTGTGTGTGTGTGTGTGTCTATATATATATATATATATATATATATATATATATACCTGAAAATTCCCACTATATCATGAAAAAAGGGATTAGGAAATCGAGGTTGTTACAGTTGGTATCAGAGCACGGTTCAGTAGGCTTCATAAGTATGGAAAGTATAATAAATTGCGTATCTTGAGATATAATGAACCAGACATGATACACACACACACACACACACACACACTTGGTTACCACAAGTGTGGTAATTTAGGAAAGTGATACTGGGTTGTCAAGAAGTTGATAATAAATGGGGGGCCATTGTTTGACAATACGTTAGATGATAGTAAATGATTCATGAACAATATAAATTTAAAATATTAATAAAATGATAATGTAACAAATGTGTTTGTTGTCTTGACGAAATATGAATGGATGAGATGAAACTATATATAGATTAATATTATAGTGAATATAAGTGCTATCGATTCAAACTTGTGACATAGCGTACAGATAGAGGTAGGACTATTTTGTGATTAATACCTTAATAAATAATTATGTCAAGACGATAGCGAGACCCTGCATATGAATAATTCAAGTTTATCTTGACATGCAAAGAAATACTGGTTTGGTACATAACAAAATGAATAATTCAAGTTTAATACTGACATCAAGAATGAATGTCATAAAGGAGTAAATGGTTAATAATGAATGAATGAATGTCACTTGTGGTAAAGGCTTGGAAATTAGTTATGAAAAAGTATTATTAAATTACCTTATGAGAATCTACCCCAAAATCAAGAATGAATTAAGGATCGTAAGTGTGGTTATCTTTGTAGACATAAAGGAGTAAATGGGTAAAACATGAACATGAATGTAATACCTGTTGTGGAATGTTATGGGCTAACGGTAAAACACTGAGTTACCGCCATACAAGATAGTAAATGATTTGGCAAGCAACCTATAAGAGTAGGCGAGGAGGTCACGAGTATGCAATGTACATACATGTGATTGTAGAAATACATAGTTAATAAGGAAAATAAAAAAGAGATGAATTTAGGGAATGAAGGGAACTAATACTCACTGATGATGAGACGTAAATGAACGTTGATTTAGGAGTTGATACTTAATATTACGAGTGTCTGTGCATGGAAGTTGAGTAACATAATTGGTGTTCCTATTTTTAAAGATATTGCATGGGATGACACACCATTAAAATCAAGTTGGTTGATAAACTCAACAGGGTTAGCAAATCAGCATTGTCGATGTCACCAAAAGATCTGCAGACAGTATCAGCGCTTAGGTAAAGGCGTTTAACTCCTAGTAAACAATCAAGGATGAAATTGTTAATCTCATTAACTGTATCATTCCTCGGGGTTGTGATTCCCCTTTCCCTAAAATAGTTTACTTCAAAATTATCCCTATCAATGCTAGGGTAGATCGCTGATACAATTGTTACGATTAGATCTAATACAACATCTAACAATAAACCTAATGGAATTTTAACAAGAGATGCATCGCAATCACCTAGAGTGATGCGAACCTCGTGATCATGCAACCATAATCAAGATTGAGATCTGATCCTAGAAAGTTGAAATAGGTTTGATAGGAGTGTGACACAATGGAAACCTGCTCCAAGGTATCAACACTATTGAAATGAAGTAGAATGACGCCACAAAGCTAGTTAGTCTTCGATAAGACAAATTCAATTCGTTCAAAAACTGAAGAATGCAAGATCACTCTCACACGTTAAAACTGAAAAATTCAGAAGTAATATTCATCAATTGCAGCCAAAATTTTGGTTACATGAGTTTAAATAGTTCTTGAAAAATTAACCATAATAAACTTCTTTATGTGGACTTATATGAGGTCCACTGAAAATTGACCCAAAAACCCTAAACTGAAAAAGCCCATAACCTGATCCAAACAAATCTTGGATCCTAGCTCAAAACAAAGTTTTAATTAAGCCCAATCATGAAAGAAAATAATAAAAATAGCTAATCTGTCATTAAATAGCACCAGCCTTTCTTTCCTTGTGCAGCTAGGATGAATAAGGAATCATTATAAGAAAAGGATTCTGGAACATTAATGAATCGTTGCCTCTTGGAAATTATGCTTCTGCTCATCCTATTAGAAAAAGGATCATTGCCAAATAAGAAGTCCACAAATCAAATGGAAGTAAAAAAATAAATTCGTACAACCTGTTTTAACTATATCGCAAGTCTTTCCCGAACTTTGATTCACCTAAAATTTACCCCAACATAGAACAATAGCTCTGAAATCTTTTGGTGATGTTTCAGCTCGGTCCAACGGTTGGATTTGGAGTTATGCTCAATAGCGTAAAACTGGACGGTAGAAACGTTTACGCCAAAATCCAAATTTGACCTTGCTTAGGTCGTATCACAAGGCTGAACCATATCATTCCCTCCCTCTTCAAGAACATTCGCCCCTCGAAGCTTGAATAGGATTTGTAACGACTTCATTAGCCTCTTGTTTAAGCTTTCGGAATTCCCTTATTGCTAACACCTTTCTCCAACAACACTGTATGGAAGTAGTGACTGACAAAAAATTTAAATAAGCACACCGTACTAACCACTTGTGTATATACTTTTGAATGATAACAATAGCGACTCTCCTTCGTCAATCATTTTCTTGACGTTGTACCTCCTTTTCCCATGAAGCTTGAAGATCATAGAATAATCTTCTACAATTATCATTTTCCTGTTCTAAAACCCCCAAACCATGACTTAGTTTTTCGCATCCTTGTGCTAGAATTCTCCTTCGTTCCCTCTCCCTTACATGACACAAATAGGAAAAATAAAAGAAGAGGAAGACATAACAAGAATAGAGTTTTATGACAGGAAGAACACTGATTGAGACTTGAAATTACAAATCTGACTTTTGTTTGGACCTAAACTCATCGAAAACAAACAAGTGTGAAAGTGATGAAAATGACTCAAACAACAGCTAAATATCCCAAATATGATGATAATATACTGGTAGGAACAAAATCAACATAAACAAAACAAGTTTTGAAAGATAACACAAAACAGACCCGTTACGACAAGACAAACCCATTGTATGATGCGGCAGAATTGAATCTCCAATTAAAACCTCAACAAAAAGATATCTGAACAAGCCCAAATTTAATATATGGTGCGATCTCACCCTAAAGACTCAGAATGTAAAGTTTCATTTGATTCTAAGATGGTTTGCTTATGGTTCACTAAGAGTAGTGTTTTTACGGCAGAATTGAACCTCGAATTAAAACCTCAAGAAAATAATATCAAGATAAGCCTAAATTTATATATGTTGTGATCCCACCCCCAATATACAGATTGCAATTGATTTTGAGGTGATTTGCTTATAGTTCACTAAGAGTTGTGTTTCTATGACAGAATTGAACCTCACGGAAACGATATCAGAATTAGCCCAAATTTTATATATGATGCGATCTCACCCCTAATAAACAGAATGTGAAGTTTTAATTGATTATGAGGTGGTTTGCTTATGGTTCACTAAAAGTTGTGTTTCTGCGGCAAAATTGAATCATCCTTCAAATTGCATCTAATCTCTTTTTGTTTATATATATATATATATATATATATATATATATATATATGATTATAGACGATAACAAAATGAAATATAACCCTTTTTTTTTGTTTAGATGACATGGACACAAAGAATAAGAAGATGAACGATGCAATCACTGAAAAACTTAAAAGAACACTAAAAAAAATTAAAATAACAAAAGGATATGACCTTGTTTCGGAGCCTAGCTCGGATATCAACTGATGCGAACCTCGTAATCACACAACCCAAAATCAAGATTGAGATCTGATCCTAGAAAGCTGAAATAGGTCTGATAGGAGTGTGACACAATGGAAGCCTGCTCCAAGGCACCAACACTATTGGAATGAAGTAGAATGATGTCACGAAACCAGTTAGTCTTCGATAAGTCAAATTCAGTTCGTTCAAGAACTGAAGAATGCAAGAATCACTCTCACAAGTTAAAACTGAAAAATTCAGAAGTAAAATACCTCTGAAATCTTTTGGTAAAGTTTTAGCTCGATTCAACAGTTGGATTTAGAGTTATGCTCAATAGCGTAAAATTGGACGGTAGAAAGTTTTACGCTAAAATCTGAATCTGACCTTGCTTGGGTCGTATCACAAGGCTGAACTGTATCATGGAGATGTGAGATCAGATATATCTCCATTCCCAATTGAAAGAATCCAATCAGCAAATTCATGAAGTTCTTCCGTTTCATTCTGACCAAGCTTATCAACTGAAAGACACATGTTTTCTTTTAGAGTTACCACTTTAAATTTTAGCCATAACACCGAGTTGTTAAGAGAAGCATGGACAATTCCATCCCTGGTTCCCCTAGGAACAACCGGTAAGATTTGCTTGAAAACCCCTCCCAACATGACTATTTTTCCTTAAAAAACTATTTTTTCATTGGATTCCTAACCACCTCCCAAAACATCACGCAACGAACGGTCTACTGCCTCAAAACACTATCTGTTATTCATTGGAGCCTCGTCCCAAACAATAAGTGCTGCCATTTCAAGCAATCATAAAAGGTTTGTGTTTTTCATTATCTCACATGATGGACTTCAGCAACAATCATAGGTATTTTAAACCTTGAATAAGCAATTCTCCCACCTAGCAACAAAAGAGAATGATGCAAACCTCGTGATCACGTGGTCACGCAAAGACACCAATTCCCGGAAAGCCAAGTAAATCATGTTTATAGGAGTGTGACACAAAGATAACTTGTACCTAGGCACCAACATTATTAGAAACGCAAAACCCTCACCCAACGAATATTGATTCGCAAATGAGAAGTATAAGGATGACACCACGAAGCTAGTTCTTTGATAAGTCGTTTTCAGTTCTTTAGAGAACCAAGGAAGGGAGATTATCCCACCAACACACAACAAGTGCGGCAAAAGAAGTTTATTGATCTGAAAGTTGCGTGACCATACATGTCTGGTTATGCCCTTATTTATACTGACTCCAAACTAAAATAAACTCTAATGGACCCCCCTTATGTGAACTTATATGAGGCCCACTTACAATTGACCCAAATAATTAATAACAACCCAAAGACTAAGAAGAAAATATTACAAATAATAAAAATCCAAAAATTACTATCCTAAATACGTTAGAATCACATTTGTCACCCTTAAGAAGTGCCGAATAAACTAGGAGATATCTTATTTGAAAAATTTATACTGCCATCCCCTTTTAGGTCCTTAATTTTCCTTGTTTAACTTAGATAAATAAGAAAACAAATTTTCTCTGTTGCTGATTTAATAACTTTCCTTCCTAGGTTAGGAAAATCATTAAATAATCCTCCCCTCATTAGGAACAAGATTTGGCCAACTTCCTTACTTAATTAGGAGAATAAATTGTTGACTTTCTATCCTTGTAGCATTAGGAAAAAAAAAGCCTAATAAGGTTGGTATGGGGTCGGATACATCAGCCCCTTCTTCCACATGAATTGGGCTTATCTTGAACCTGAATTAGATGAATTAGAGGCTGTCCTTCGTGCTCCTTAGATGTCCCAAGCTTCTGTAGGTCCATCTTGCTCCATATGTTCTGAACAAGCCCATTCAATGCTTCTTTAAGCTTCTTTGCCCTACCTCTTGTAATTGGCCTAATTGGCACCTCCAATAGGTCATTGACATGATTACGCTTGGTGTTGGGTTGATCCTTATCAGAGAATCAATTCCAGATGGAGCAACAACGAGCACAGCTAAACCTTCAGACCTCAGTTTATTGATTATTGCATACCATAAAAATATTTTCCATGTCCCCCATGACCATGAACAAAGACCAACATTTGTGATATGTTGAGAACGTAACAACATATTCATAGACATTCTTTTGACATTGGTTAAGCAATGGAAGAACAGATGAATGTTAACATGTCAATTCAACAGTGTCGTAGTTGAGTTCTTCCCTTAAAAGTCAATTCAACAAAAGAGGTTTAGGTTACCGGCAAAAAGAACCAAAAGTATTTAAATATTTATTTCATTAAAGCTAAACAATCATATGACCCTAAAAATAAATGCAATTATTGTAGAGCTATAGTTCATTTGATTTATGCATGTCTTATTAAGAAGGATAAAGTTTATAATTTGTGTAAACCCCTATGAAGAAACTTATAAAATTAAGAAAATAAATAATAAGTTAAATGTCAAGAATGAATAATTACCTTGTGGGAATGAATATCGATAAAAAAAATTAAATAAAATTATTGTGAAAGGATTTTAAAAAAAACAAATGTCGAAAAATACCCAAAAATAATAATAAAAAAGTCCAGATTGCAAATAAGATCCAAATGAAAATAAATTAATAGGAAAGAAAAACATGGAAATAGAGTTGAATGAATTTCGACCCAAATTATTGTCTGAGTTGTGCAGATGTGGCACTTGCAACAGCCTCACAAAAAGATTGATGTGAACCTCGTGATCACGTGGTTACACAACCCATAATCAAGATTGAGATATGTTCCTGGAAAGCCGAAATAGGTCTGATAAGAGTGTTACACAATGAAAACTTGCCCCAAGGCACTAACATTATTGGAATGAAATAGAATGACGCCACGAAGCCAGTTAATCTTCGATAAGTTAGATTCAGTTCGTTCAAGAACTGAAGAATGCAAGAATCACTCTCACACGTTAAAACTGAAAAAATTAGAAGTAATATTCATCAATGGCTGCTGAAATTTTGGTTACATGAGTTCAAATAGTTCTTGAAAAATTAACCCTAATGGATCTACCCTTGTGGGCTAAACTTACCCACATACAAAACTGACCTAAAAACCTTAAAGTGAAAAGCCCATAGCATGATCCAAACAAGCCTTGGATCCTAGCTCAAAACAAAGTTTTAATTATGCCAAAACATGAAAGAAAATAATAAAAATAACTAATATGTCATTAAATAGCATCAACCCTTCTTTCCTTATGCAACCAGGATGGATAAGGAATCATTATAAGAAAAGGATTCTGAAACATTAGTGAATCGTTGCCACTCTTGGAAATTATGTTTCAGCTCATTAAAGATTCTTGTTGAATTAGAAAATTCCTAAAACATGCTGCTACATCCTTTTGGAAAAGGATCCTTGCTAAATAGGATTCCTAAATCATATGTTAAAGTGTGTGTGTGTGTGAAAATGAAGGTTTAAGAATACTTGTTAAATGAGTATATGAGCAGGATCAGATGATAACAATGCGAGAGTTTGTAAACCTGAATATTTCAAGAGGTATTCTGATGGACCTTGATAAGACTATTTACTAAGATGCGTCTCAAGAGTCAATAAAATTCCTCCTTGACCATTTTAATAATAGTTTTGTCAAATGGTTTTAATAATAAAAAAAACAGTTAGTAAATTAGTTTTTTTTTAATATCAACTACTACCCTCCCCCCCAACCAGAACGAGACATTGTCCTCAATGTCATAAGGCAGAAAGATAAAGTATAGAAGACATCACCTGAAACAACGAACACTGACAAACCTGAAACACACTTAAACAAATATAAGAAATAACAAAACAAAATAGTATGCTATTAATAAAATCAAAAGACACAAGGTTCCACAAATGAAGGCTCAAATCCAATCTAGGCTTTTCACGGCTTTCTTTAGTTGACCAATTTATGCGACTCATGGAGGGATCAATTACAGGGATGAAAGATTGTAGTTGGTCAATCAATTGTTCAGCAGTAGTAGCATAGATTATGATTTGTCGTGCCGAAGATGTTAGAAATTCTTGTTCCACAACTTGATCAATAAAAGACAACAAATTATCATAAAAACCATTAACATTTAACAAACCTGTAGGTTTATGGTGAATGTGCAGTTGGGCCCAAGAGGAAATATGAAAGATTTCTGCCAATGTGCCCAGACCACCTGGTAAAGCAATGGAGGCGTCAATATGGTTAAACATTGCATTCATTTGATCAGACATTGTGGAGACCTGTAGTTCCTCTCCAATTGTTTTTCCAATGATGTCCCCTTTTGCTAAAGCTTTGGGTTGCTTGCAAATCATCAGATTCATCAATCTCACTTTCACTGGAAGTGGTTTGAAATTGATCATGAACTAATTTTTTAGTAAACTCCACTTCCTGTAAATCATTATCATCTCTAGGTTGCTTGTAAATGTTGAAAATATTCATCTCCAATGTCATGTTTCCAAAAGATAGCTTTGTCCATTCCTACAATTAATCAATGCATTAGAAGTTGCAAGAAATGGACGTCCTAAAATAACAGGAAATGAATTACATGCTTCAATAGGTTGTGTGCCCAAGACAATAAAATCCACAGGATAAATGAATTTATCGACTTGTACTAACACCTTCAATTATTCCTCTAGGCACTTTTACAGATCTATCGGCAAGTAAAAAAGTTACAGAAGTTGGTTTTGACTCACCTAGATTGAGACTTTGAAAAACTGAATATGGAAGTAAATTCACACTAGCTCCAATATCAAGTAAAGCTCTTTCAATTTTATGTTCTCCAATAAAGCATGAAATTGTAGGACAACCAGGGTTTTTATATTTCAAAACATTATTGTTCTGAAAAATAGCACTTACTTGTTCGGCTAAAAGGCTTTCTTTTTCATATTCAGTTTTCTCTTTACAGTGCACAGATCTGTCAAAAATTTAGCATAAGAAGGAACTTGTTTAATAGCATCTAGCAAAGGTATATTGATCTTTACCTGTTTGAAAGTTTCAAAGATTTTAGAGTTGTGATTGACTTTCCTTTGTTTGGTCATGGCATGAGGAAATGGAAGTGCTGGCGAAGAATCAGTCTTTTCTTTACAATGTTCAGATTCAACTCCTTCCTTGGCCTCAAAGATTGACTCATCATCTTTCTCACAAGGTTCAAGAATGGGTTTTTCAATAACCTTACCACTGCGAAGAGTGATGATTGATTTGGTTTGATCCATGTGTTGGCTTCCAGAACTACTTGCATTCACATTATATTGCCCCTTGAGATTTTGTTGTGGTTGAGATGGAAACTTACCTTTCTCTTGAAAACTGACAGCAGATGTCAATTTTGCAAGAGTATCTTTAAAATCTGTCATGCTTAGAGCAAGTTGAGTGTTGATTGTCTCTTGCTTTTCAATGAATGCATGCAATGTTTCCTCAAGATTTTTTTTAGGAGGGGGAGCATAATGAGGTGCATATCCATGAGAATTTTGAAAATTATGGTGTGCTTGAAACAGTGGGTGTGAAATTTGTGCATTATTGTAATCACTCTTCCAATTGAAAATTAGGTGATTTCTCCAACCAAGGTTGTATGAGTATGGGTTATGATTGGGCTTTGGAAACTATTTAGAGCATGGGTGTAACATCCCCCATTCCGGGATAAAGCGACAATATCATGCCAATCGAAAAACAGAGTAATTAAATTTATATATATATATATATATATATATATATATATATATATATATATTCATGGTCTTCGTATTAAAATCTACCGAAATTTCGACAGAGTCCCCCCTATACCGGAAGGTCCCAAGTTATTGACATGGAATCTGTTTACACATCTAATAGCTCGCATCTCATAACTTAATTCCCGACCCAATCATCCTGGGTTTTAATTCCACATTTATATTCACACCTAACAACCACAATATTTATGATATGCATTATATAACAAATATCATTATGGATGGATAAAAATAAATAAATATAAATACATAGACATGAAATATGGTTATATGAACTACAGGGTTAAATTCATTCAATCAAGTTTAAACATTAATTATACAAATTAAGTTATACAAACATTTTGATGTTTACAAAATACAAGGGTATACTCCCTAGAACCTAGATTACAAGAAGGGAATATAAGCTAGGGTCTACTCCTGTCATGCATGCGATGATCCTGAAACAAAATACATATTATTGAATGGTGAATATTACAATAAATATAAAACACGAATATCTAACAATTTCAACAGGGTAAAATGCATTCATAGTTCATTCGCTTCTCCCTTCTCGTTCTTATTAGAATCTCTTCCTTATTCAACTATTAATAACTGTTCCCTCTGCCACTTTCAACTTTCATTCCATACTTTATGAGATCAACCATGATTATTCTTGCTTATCACATTACCGATATCAATTTCACTGGTATCATCATTATCACCCCATAGGAGTCGATGCAAGGTGATCCCCTTACCCGGCCGGGATCGTAACATACACTGAATGTATGCTAGTTTACGCCTCAAATCGCACTTCTCATATTTCTTTTGTCAGTGATAATTTCATCATTTGGCAATTCACACAACAAGTTTTCACCTTGAATACACACATTCAGTAATTCACATTTCACATTGGTAATGTAAATAAATCATGGAATTAACTGGGAAGTATAGGTGCGATTCACTTATCTGCAATAGAAGCTCTACTCGTGCTCCCCTGCTGCTGCTGCACCACGCCTGTGGTCCCTCACCTGCAATTCACAGGTTTATCTCATAATTTTTTCTCACCCAAGGATATATTTTATTATAACCATATCAACAACCAATAAGTCTTTCTTTTAGTAATTTCTTAATATTTTACGTTTTTCTCATTTCACCCATTAATATTGTCATTCTTTGTCCAACCACAATTATCATTCCTTATATATATTAACCGTTTCTGTTTAAATCCCGAACTGTCACTGTCTAGACATTGAACTGTTACTGTCTCGTTTTTGAACTGTTACTCTCTCATTTTTGAACTGTTACTCTCCGACCTCTCCTCAGATTTTTAACTATATCTAGAGTTATAGAACTCTGATTCAAGCGAGATTAGTCTTGTTAGAAAGCTAAGACATGAGGCTACAAGTTCTCTGAAGGAAGGAGAACCCAGTTCTACCTCTAAGACAGTCAAAATTTCTCATCAACGAACCAGACCTACTACCCTATAGGGTCTGTCATGACCCAGTCTCGGTTGGTGACCCATAGCTGGAGTTCTATAACTCCAAATTGAGCAAGAACAATTTCATTAGTTAGCCAACATCCAAACCTACAATTTCTATGAGGAACCTGATCTTAATTCCTTCATCCTCCTACCTGAAATCTCTCTGAAAGTCAAGAGACGAAACTGTCCAGATTCGTCAATCTTTCCATTTACATACAACACATGTAGTTCTTTAATTTAAAAACTCATACTTTTTCCTCAATTCAAGTCTAAGAACTCAAATCTATAAATTAACATCCAGGCATCAATTCATAATCGACTTGAAATTACTCATAAGAGCAGGTTTAGAATTCCTTACCCGGTACGAATCAAGGTTTCGATCCCTCCTTTTCTTTCTAATGACAGCCGGCCCTTCCCTCTTCTCTTCTTGTTCAATTTCTCTTGTTAATCCCTTTCCCACCAGTGTTTATTCTACCTATAACCCTTAATCTTGGATGTGTTTTTGAAATTTTGGTGTTTCTCTCTTGATTTGTAAAAATGAATATAAAAACTCCCTCTTTTCTTTCTTTACGTTATCTGTAGATCTGTTTTTTGGTGAGAAGATTAGTACTTATGCTCTATAATTATTCTTATTTGCATTTAAGCCATATTTTCTTTAAGTGTATTCGTTTTGCCCCCACTTCTTTTTAGTTTAGTTAATTTCCTTTAATTTAATCCAACTTTTTTATATTAGGGGCTTTCTTTTATTTTGTTAGCTACAGCCCAAGGCTTGTTTGAGCTTAATTAATACTTTGTTTTCAGTTACAGTCCAAGGCTTGTTTGGATTAAGTTATGGGCTTTTCAGTTTATGGTTTTGGGTCAGTTTTGAGTGGACCTCATATAAGTCCACATAAGGGATCCATTAGGGTTAATTTTTCAACTATTTAAACTCATGTAAGCCAAAATTTCAGCAGCTTTGATGATAATTACTTTTTGAATTTTTCAGTTTTAACGTGTGAGAGTGATTCTTGCGTTCTTCAGTTCTTGAACGAACTGAATCTGACTTATCGAAGATTAACTGGCTTCATGGCGTCATTCTACTCAATCCAATAGTGTTGGTGCCTTGGGACAGGTTTCCATTGTGTCACTCTTATTAGACCTATTTCGGCTTTCTGGGATCAGATCTCAATCTTCATTGTGGGTTGCGTGAACACGTGATCACGAGGTTTACATTAGTTGGTATCAGAGCTAGGCTCCGAAACAAGGTCATATCCTTCTGTTATTTTTGTTTTTTTTTAGTGTTCCTTTAAGTTTTTCAGTGTTTGCGTCCATCTTCTTGTTCTTCGTGTCTGCGTCATCTAAGCAAAAAAAAAAAGGTTATATTTCATCTTGTTACTGTCTCTAATCATATCAGTATATTAAAAAGAAAAGAGAGATAGAGAGAGAGAGGGATTAGCTGAAATTTCAACGATCATTCAATTTTTGCCGCAAAAACACAACTCTTGGTGAACCATAAGTAAACCACCTCGGAATCAATTGAAAATTCATATTGAGTATTTAGGGGGTATGATTCAGTCCATTAGGTGTTAGATAGCATCATATGTCAAATTTGAGCTTATTCTGATATTGTTTGCTTGAGGTTTTAATTCGAGGTTCAATTCTGCCGCAGAAACACTACTCTTAGTGATCCATAAGCAAACCACCTTAGAATAAATTGAAACTTCATATTCTGTGTATTGGGTATGAGATCACACCATATATTAAATTTGGGCTTATTTTGATATCGGCTTCTGGAGGTTTTAATTGGAGGTTCAATTCGGCCGCAAACTGATCATACAAGGGGTTTGGGTACCTAGACATAAAAGAACGATCTATAAATTGATTTTTGTTGTTTTTTTAGTATTATAATACTAAATATTGAATTTGAGGTTATTTCGAGATCATTTGGTCTGGGTTTCAATTCTGTTACGTAAAAATTGCGTAACAGGTTAGATTTGCGTCAAGTTTCAAAACATGATCCTTACTGTTTATTTTTGTCCAAATTTTTTTTTCCTATTATATTTGGGTTATCTAGGAGTCAAGTAAATGTTTTAGCTAATATTCGCTTCTGTTTTATTTCGTGTCTTCGTTTCGTCCACAATTCGTACGAATTTGCATTACTACTCGCAAAATCATAATCGTAGTTTTGTTTTGCTTTGTTTTCAGTATATTTGTTGATTCTTGAGTCTGAAAGTTATAATTAAAGTGCGCTGCAAAGGCTACTGACTTTGATTTGTTGATTTCAGTTCCTAAAGAACCAAAAGAAAGCAAATTGTGAGGTAAAAGGTGTAGTGAGCTTATTAGAGTGAAAAGCCTTGATATTTTTTTTGTGTGATACACGAGAGGTGTGAGGATATATTTTGTGCTACTAACCAAATTTTGCAGATTCAAAGAATGTCTGAAAATAACGGATCAGCGACATAAAACGCTGACGTAGCTTCCTAATTGCGAGCCATAGGCCAGCAACTTGAGCTATTGTCTAGAACGTACAAGGATCTGAAAGATGAGGTGAATTCAATAAAGCAATAGAATAGTGGGGCTGATCGCCGAGGAAATACGGTCTGTATGGCCGTACGAAATGTCGAATCAAATTTTGAAGAGTTTGTTGATGAAAACGCAGATGCGGGTGAAGATAACTATGATTTTGCATCTGCTGCCCACTTATGAAGATATGGATGGAGACTTGGACACCATTAAACTGAAAATTCCTAAATTTCAAGGTAAAAACGATCCTGAGGCTTATTTGGAGTGGGAGAAAAAGGTAGATTTGATTTTTGATTGCCATAGCTATTCTGAACAAAAGAAGGTGAAATTGATAATTGAGTTTACGGAGTACGTATTGATTTGATGGGATCAAATTGTAATCAGTAGGAGGAGGAATGGGGTGCGACCCGTTCAGACATGGGGGGTATCAGACGTAAACTGGTTGTTTTCCAACCCGGTGATTGGGTTTGGGTGCACATGCGTAAGGAACGATTTCCTAACCAAAGGAAATCAAAATTACAACCTCGTGGTAATGATCCATTTCAGGTTTTAGAGAGAATCAATGACAACGCATACAAAATTGACCATCCAGGTGAGCATGGTGTTAGTGCTACCTTTAATGTTGCTGATCTTACGTTGTTTGACACAGATTTTGATTCAAGGTTGAATCCTTTCGAGGAGAGAGGGGATGATGTGGACCAGCCCAGAAACACCAGCAAGGACCCATTACATGTTCCAAATGGTCCAATGACTCGGTCCAAGACAAAGGCATTGAAAGAGGCATTGAATGCATTGGTTTTGAATGTTTCAACCAAGTCAGAATTGAAAGGTCCATTAGAGTATCAAGAGGAGACCCTAGTACATCTTATCCATGTGCAAGAGGGGTCCAACACAACCTTATTTGGGCCATGAGGTGAGGACAGCAAAGGAAACAAAAGAATCCTTCTACAACTTGGAAACAACATGGGTGGGCTACCTTTTCCTCTTGTTTCTAGGATTAAGGGGCTGCATGGAAGGCTATAAATAAGCCTTGAATCAGTTCTCTAATATTTTACTTCCTTCTCTTCTTCTCATGACAGAACATGGATTTAATATTAGGGGCTTTATTTTATTTTGTTAGCTACAGCCCAAGGCTTGTTTGGGCTTAATTAATACTTTGTTTTCAGTTATGGTCCAAGGCTTGTTTGGGTCAATTTTGAGTGGACTTCCAAGCTATGGTATTCACCCTCCAAGCTCGTTGGATCCTTTTGTTTTCATTTATTGGTACGACATTCCTCATCAAATCAAGCTTATCACGAATGATACATTTGATTTGATTAAAGACCAAATTCAAAGTTCTAGACAGTCCAACAAAGATCCTTGCATTCCGTTCTTGCCATACATGATACACTGTAGTTACAAAACCCAGTTTACAAGAAAAATTAACGAAACTCTTGCCATGCCAAGAGACAGTGGCCCATTGAATCCATTCATCCTAGCCTTTTGTCGTTCTTGGAATGTTGCATCTGTCACAAACATCCCACCAGATCGCTTTAGTATAGGAGCATTCAAAGAACAAGTGGTTGTGATCCTCATTGTTGCGGAGACAGAGTGAGCATCTATTGGGACCATGTATACCAAACCGATGAAGTTTATCTTGAGTTGTGAGTTTCTGTTGGACACACATCCATAGAAGAAATGAATGTCTTGGAACAGCATTCTTGAACCACACAATGTCATGCCATTCAACCATCTGACGATGACGTCTTAGTTGTTCCCAAGCTACTTTGACCGAGAATTTGTGATTTGGCGAATCCAACCAAACTATCTCATCCTTTTGCCCCATCTTAGGATTAGAATTGGAAGGAATAGCTTCTATAATGGGGTGCCAGCCAATAGCTTGGGTGGTAGGAGTTTTCCATTCTGAGTTCTGAATTAGCACATTCACCTTCGCGTTCTTGGCCATTCCTGAATCATAGATGAATCTTTCCCCGTAAGAATCCGCGAGTGGGCTGTGAGGATGCCAATTATCAAACCATAGAGAGGTTGCCATTCCATCTCCTATGATGTACTTCATCTTCGGCCATGCTAAGGATCTGAGCTTTAGAATCTTTCCCCAAGCCCAAGTGCAATTCTGTGGCGTCTTGATTGTCCAGAAATTCCTACCTCGCAACAGATTGGATCTGATCCAAGTAGACCATATTGAGCCATCTGAGTCATTGCATAGGTTCCAAATGTGTTTCAACAAAGCAATCTTGTTCCATTCTGTTATCCTTTTTATTCCTAGCCCCCCCTCCTTTTTTGGAAGACATACCTGATCCCAAGCCACTTTAGCCCCAGTAGTTCTCATATCTGAACCTGACCAAAGAAAGGATTTCATAATTTGCTCCACATTTTTAATTACTTGCCCAGGTAAGAGAAAGAGAGATGCCCAATAGACCTGTATGGAAAATAAGACTAAATTAATCAGTTGTACCCGTCCTGCATACGAGAGTGCTCTACAAGTCCAATGTCGAACTTTAGAGGTGATTCGATCCACGAGGCCCTTACAATAAATAGCCTTTAGTCTGGACGAGAGAAGAGGTACTCCCAAATATTTCATAGGGAGCTCCCCCTCTCTAAACCCAAGAATATGAATAATTTGTTCCCTCTCAGCATTTAACACACCGCTCAAGAAGATGTCACTTTTGTTTGGATTTGGATACAGACCTGATAGATATTGAAACTTTGTGAGCACAGTTCTAATCATACGAATTGAGTTTACATCCCCGTTGCTAAACACCATCAAGTCATCAGCAAAACAAAGATGAGAAATTTTGTTCTTCTTGCATCTCCAGTGGAACTTGAATTCTTGGTTGGCACTCATCTTGGAGAATAGCCCCGAAAGGATTTCCATACATAGGACAAACAAATATGGGGACAATGGATCCCCTTGTCTCAGCCCTCTTCCCCCTTGAAAGTAACCTGCAAGCTCACCATTGACGTTGATAGAGAATTGACATGATGTAACACAAACCATGATCCAATCAATGACCGTTCTAGGGAATCCCATTTTTATTAACATAGCGTCAACGAAATCCCACCGCACCGAGTCATAAGCCTTCATCAGATCAACTTTCATAGCACAACGAGCAGGTCCCGTAGATTTATGATAGCCTTTCATTAGGTCCAGTAGCTAGTATTTTGATCCCCCAAGCTAAGCCATTGTATCCTTGCCTTCTGTTTGAAAAAAACTCTCTTCAGCCCTGACGGTAGAAGCGTATTTATGAACAGCATCCCTTTCTCGCATGCACAAAAATAAGATATAAGTTACCTAAGTAAAGGAAAGGAAATGAAAAGTATAAACAAGAGATTAATGTAAACAAAACTTAAGCATTACAAAAAGAGAGAGCAAGAGTATGATCTTGATCTGAAAACCAAGATGCCTAAATGCATGATAAATGCCTCCTTTTATAGGCTAAAATTCGGAACTATTGATTTGATGACTAATTGTTGAGTGGGTGACCACATCTAGACTTGGTGACAATATTTCTCTTCTTGTCTAAACAAAACGTCATTGCTAACATTAGAATTTGAACAGATTGTTCGCATGAAAGTTCTAGGAAATTATCTCAGCTTTCCAACAAAAAAAGAATCGGTGTATTTGGACTTCTAGAACTCGAGATATGGGCTGAACAGTGAACAGTGCCTGGGCTGCAGGACAGATTTCGACTTCTCCGTTGTAGCTAAGATTTGGACTTCCAAACAGCAGAATTGAGTCTTCGACTCTCATGAATGTTTTAGGCCTATGTCTTAGCTTTCTAGCCATATAAACCAAATTGAAATCCAAGATCTACAGCTCCAGATATGACCCAATGACTGAACAGTGTTCCAGTTTGGTCTGAACCAACATCTCTTTTCTAAGCTTAACCCTCTCTTTGTCTTCTCAATTTCAGTAGTTCAACTCATCAATCAATCCTTTGAGTTATGTGATAGGCCTGCATTCAAGATGAACATTTACCATAAATTAAAGGTATCTTATAGTATCAAACTTATTATAAAACATGCTTTAGTTAAGGAGTTATTGATACTTTAAGTACAAAATGATGATATAAAAACTTGATAAAAATGCACTTTTAAGTACTAATTAGTAAGATTGTCTCTTCCTATGTTATTCTTGATTAGGTACGTTGAATTGAGTGTTTTGGGATTAAAAAAAAGGGTTTCATATTATTCTTTGTTTCCAGAATTTTTTTTTAAATCAAAAAACGTTATTTAGGACAAAGGGGTTTGTTTCGCTTGTGTTTTGCGTTCACTTGTCAAACCATATTGTAATTATGTCAACATTGAAATTCTGGTTCTTTAGGGTGAAATCGCACAATATATCAAATTTCAACTCATTTGGACATCATTTGGTATTAGAGCTTGGCTCCATTAATCAGGTTATAACCTCTGAAATTTTCGTTTCTTGTTGTTTCCACAAAAATTCCTTAGTGTCCAATTTCTTCTTCTCCTTAAAATTGCGGCATATAAAAAATAAATGTTATTTCATTCTGTTAGTGTCCAATATATCAGTACCATAACAAAAAAAGAGAAACAAAAAGAAAATCGTTCAAAAAGACGTTTATTGGTTTCTGCTGCAGAAAACTAAACAAGGGAAAATTGGATCAAATCAACTTGGAATTAGTTCAAAATTGATACTATGATTACTGGAGTCCTTATCGAATTTGGGGTCAATTGGATATCAGTTGCTTTGATTTTTAATTTCGGGGCTAATCAGGTCTGATTCGTAACGTTTTTGCGTCAGTATATTCCTTATTGTAAATTGCTCAAATTTTATAATTTGTCTATTTGGGTTGAAATCGCACTATAACTGAAAATTAAGCTCAATTGGATATCATTTACTTTAGGTTCCAGATTCAGACTTAACTCGTCGTAAACAAATCTGTTTTGCGTCAACTTTTGAAATTGATTTTTCTTTTTGATGATTTCGTTTCCTGCTGTATATTTTCAACATATCCAGCACATATAGGTGTTGTTTCACTGTTTTGCATATTTCGTTTCTATTTTTATTCGAGTCTTCAGTTTCGTTCATATTTCGGATACATACGCTTGCTACTCACGAGACTATCATCACAGTTTCGTTTTGGTTGTTTTCTGATTTTTATTGCTTCTTAAGTCATATATATATATATATATATATATATATATATATATATATATATATATATATATATATATATTTGAATTGCACTGCTAAGTTGGTTCCATTTGGTGTTGGTTTCAGTTTCGCAAGAATCGTAAGAAGGTGAGACGAGAGGTGTGAGCGTGTATCCATTAAGAGTGTTTGAGTGAAACACGAGTGACGTGAGGATATTTTTTTTACCACTAACCTATTTTTACAACTACTATAATGTCAGATTAAAACAACACGCCATCCCCTCCCGAGGGAGAACTTAAGTTTCAAATGCAAGCCATGACGCAGATGATGGAGATGATGAATTTTGTGATGGGAAACGTGTGTGACAGAGTTGATAGGGTGGAGAGTGGCAACAAGGCTGGTACAAGCACCTAAGATGTGAGGAAGGTTGGGGCTGAACCAAGAGTGAATAGTGGCAGTAGGCCGAAATGGCAAGGTGGGCTGATTTTAAGGAGGATGTTGATGATATTGGTGATGGTGGTTTTGAGGACGAGACCACAGGCCATCAGGAAGGTTTTCGACAGCCTAGAAACTGAAGGGATTTTGGGAATAGAAATAGGGGTCAATTCAGCCAAAGGAAAAATTTATATAGTGTTGGGGGGGGGACATGATGATTTAGATGGTGGTTTGGATGCTATCAAACTGAAAATACCTTCCTTCTTAGGTAAAAACGATCTCGAGGAGTATTTGGAGTGGGAGAAAAAGGTGGATTGGATTTTTGATTGCCATAATAACTATTCAGAGGTGAAGAAGGTTTGGTAGTAATTGAGTTCACAAACAAAAGTGACATCTTCTTGAGCGGTGTGTTAAATGCTGAGAGGGAACAAATTATTCATATTCTTGGGTTTAGAGAGGGGGAGCTCCCTATGAAATATTTGGGAGTACCTCTTCTCTCGTCCAGACTAAAGGCTATTTATTGTAAGGGCCTCGTGGATCGAATCACCTCTAAAGTTCGACATTGGACTTGTAGAGCACTCTCGTATGCAGGACGGGTACAACTGATTAATTCAGTCTTATTTTCCATACAGGTCTATTGGGCATCTCTCTTTCTCTTACCTGGGCAAGTAATTAAAAATGTGGAGCAAATTATGAAATCCTTTCTTTGGTCAGGTTCAGATATGAGAACTACTGGGGCTAAAGTGGCTTGGGATCAGGTATGTCTTCCAAAAAAGGAGGGGGGGCTAGGAATAAAAAGCATAACAGAATGGAACAAGATTGCTTTGTTGAAACACATTTGGAACCTGTGCAATGACTCAGATGGCTCAATATGGTCTACTTGGATCAGATCCAATCTGTTGCGAGGTAGGAATTTCTGGACAATCAAGACGCCACAAAATTGCTCTTGGGCTTGGGGAAAGATTCTAAAGCTCAGATCCTTAGCATGGCCGAAGATGAAGTACATCATAGGAGATGGAATGACAACCTCTCTATGGTTTGATAATTGGCATCCTCACAGCCCACTCGCGGATTCTTACGGGGAAAGATTCATCTATGATTCAGGTATGGCCAAGAACGCGAAGGTGAATGTGCTAATTCAGAACTCAGAATGGAAAACGCCTACCACCCAAGCTATTGGTTGGCACCCCATTATAGAAGCTATTCCTTCCAATTCTAATCCTAAGATGGGGCAAAAGGATGAGATAGTTTGGTTGGACTCGCCAAATCACAGATTCTCGGTCAAAGTAGCTTGGGAACATCTAAGACGTCATCGTCAGATGGTTGAATGGCATGACATTGTGTGGTTCAAGAATGCTGTTCCAAGACATTCATTTCTTCTATGGATGGCCGTCCAACAGAAACTCACAACTCAAGATAAACTTCATCGGTTTGGTATACATGGTCCCAATAGATGCTCACTCTGTCTCCGCAACAATGAGGATCACAACCACTTGTTCTTTGAATGCTCCTATACTAAAGCGATCTGGTGGGATGTTTGTGACAGATGCGACATTCCAAGAATGACAAAAGGCTGGGATGAATGGATTCGATGGGCCACTGTCTCTTGGCATGGCAAGAGTTTCGTCAATTTTTCTCGTAAACTGAGTTTTGCAGCTACAGTGTATCATGTATGGCAAGAACGGAATGCAAGGATCTTTGCTGGAATGTCTAGAACTCCGAATTTGGTCCTTAATCAAATCGAATGTATCATTCGTGATAAGCTTGATTTGATGAGGAATGTCGTACCAACAAATGAAAACACAAGGATCCAACGAGCTTGGAGGGTGAATACCATAGATTCTTAATCTGTTAGTTAGCTGGTTGTATTGGTTTCCCTAACGAATCTAGTGAGGTTTCAGTTTTACGGTCGGTGGCTAGCCTGTAGCCATCTGTTGTTTTATGTTTCTGTTATCATTGTAAATCTGGGGTATGCCCCTTATAATGTTTGTATCTTCTTCTTTTAATACATACGTCAACTTACCAAAAAAAAAAAGAGTTCACAAATTACACACTGATTTGGTGGAATCAGAATGTGATTAGTAGGAGAAAGAGTGAAGAGAGGCCGGTAGCGTTGTGGGAGGAGATAAAAGTGTTGATGAGAAGGCGATTTGTGCCTAACCACGATTATAGAGATTTGTATCTGAAATTGCAAGGTTTGAATCAAGGTTTAGGTCCATGGATGAGTATTTCAAGGAGATGGACATCGCAATGATTCAGGCCAATGTGATTGAGGATAAGGAAGCTATTATGGCTAGATTTCTAAATGGACTGAATAAGGACATTGCGAATGTTGTAGAATTACAACATTGTGTGGAATTGGAGGACATGGTCCATATGGCAACGAAGGTGGAGAGGCAAATAAAGAGAAAGGGTAGTACATGTTTTCAGACCAATTCGGTTTCATCTTCCTCAACATGGAGGCCGAATCTGAAGAGAGAGGGGGTGTCCAACCAAAAGCCTTATGCAAAGACCGAACCACCTAAGGCCAAAAAAGATGCTCATACGGACGAAAAAGGTAAATTTGAATCTCAACCTACTTGTGATAGAGATATTAAATGTTTTAAGTGTTTAGAGAAGGGGCACATTGCATCTCAGTGTCCAAACCGAAGAGTTATGCTTATAAGAGACAATGTGGAGATTGAATCTGAAAGTGACAAATCTAAAAGTAAAGAGATGCCACCTTTGGTGGATTGTAGTGATGAGGAGATTGCATATCCTGTTGAGGGGGAGGCCTTGGTTATAAGGCGTGCACTGAATATGCAAATCAAACAAGATGATGTCGATCAACAATGGGAAAACATATTTCACACTCAATGTGATGCGGATCAGCCCAACACCAAGCGTAATCATGCCAACGACCCATTGGAGGTGCCAATTGGGCCAATCACAAGAGCTAGGGCAAAGAAGCTTAAAGAAGCATTGAATGGGCTTGTTCAGAACATATGGAACAAAATGGATCTAGAGGGGCTTGGGACATTTAAGGAGCATGAAGGACAGCCTTTAATTCATCTAGTTCAGGTCCAAGAAGAGCCCAATTCGTGTGGAACAAGGGGTTGATGTGTCCGGCCCAATACCAGCCTTGTTAGGCTTGTTACTTTTCCTAATGCTACAAGGATAAAAAGTCAGCAATTTATTCTCCTAATTAAGTAAGGAAGTTGGCCATATCTTATTCCTAAAGAGGGGAGGACTATTTAATATTTTTCCTAACTTAGGAAAGGAAGTAATTAAATCAGCAACAAAGGAGGAAATTTGTTTTCTTATTTGTCCAAGTTAAACAAGGAAATCCAAGCTAATCAAGGACATCAAAGGGGGGCAGCAACACAAATTTTCAAAATCAGATTTTTCCTAGTTTATTTAAGACTTCTTAAGGGTGACAAATCTGATTCTAGCATATTTAGCATGATAATTTTTGGATTTTTATTGTTTTTATTATTTTCTTCTTATTTTTTGGGTTATTATTACTTATTTGGGTCAATTGTAAGTGGGCTTCATATAAGTCCACCTAAGGGGGTCCATTAGGGTTTCTTTAAGTTTAGAGTCAGTATAAATAAAGGAATAACCAAACATGTAAGGTTACGCAATTTTCAGATCAATAAACTTCTTTACTGCACTTATTGTGTGTTGGTGGGATAATCTCCCTTCCTTGGTTCGTTAAAGAACTTAAAATGACTTATCGAAGAACAACTATCTTCGTGGCGTCATCCTTATACTTCTCGTTCGCGAATCAATATTTGTTGGGTGGGGGTCTCCGTTTCTAATAGTGTTGGTGCCTATGTACAAGTTATCTTTGTGTCACACTCCTATCAAACCTGATTTACTTGGCTTTCCGGGAATTGGTGTCTTTGCGTGTGGCTTGCGTGACCATGTGATCATGAGGTTCGCATCACAATGTCACATCCAAAACAAGGTATGTAGCATAATAATCGATGAAGGTAGTTGTGCTAATGTAGCTAGTGATATACTCTTGTGAAGAAATTGAATCTGAGTTGTATTAAGCATCCTAGGCCTTATAGATTGCAATGGTTGAATGAATGCGGTGAAGTGAAGGTTACGAAGCAAGTATTGAATGTGTTTGCTATTGGCAAGTATTCTGATGAGGTTATGTGTGTGATGTAGTCCCAATGGTAGTCACTTACTTTTGGGGCGTCCATGACAGTTTGATCGGAAAGCGATTCATGATGGGTTTAGAAATAGGTTCACTATTGTAAAGGATGGTAAAACCATCACTCTTGTACCTCTTTCTCCAAAACAAGTGTATGATGATCAAATGAAATTAAAAAGGGAATGTAAGGATGGGAAGAGTGAAAATTCACGTGAGGACAATGGTGAGAGAAGACAATCAGATTTGACTAAGCCTAAATCATTAATTAAACCGGTTAATAGTGGAGGTAAAACCGGAGGAGTGAAGAAAGTAAGCTTGGGTGATGATAATAGTGTGGAAAAATTAAAGAAACAACCTAATTTTTAAGCAAAAGGAGCTCAAATCAGATCTGCATTTTTCACTAACAAGCCAATGATCTTACTTGTGTATAATGAGACTTATTTTAATACTAATGATCTTGATTATGCTATTTCTAGTATGGCTGTTTCTTTATTGCAGGAGTTTGATGATGTATTCCCTGAAGACATCCCTAGTGGATTACCACCATTAAGGGGAATTGAACATCAGATTGACTTTGTACCCGAAGTTTTGATTCCTAACCGTCCAGCCTATAGAAGCAACTTTGAGGAGACAAAGGAGCTTCAAAGGCAAGTAGATGAGTTGATGATGAAGAGGTACATTCGTGAGAGTATGAGCCCTTGTGTCGTGCCAGTGTTGTGCCTAAAAAGGATGGAACATGGAGGATGTGTGTTGACTGTCATGCTGTCAACAACATAACAGTAAAGCATCGATATTTTATTCCTAGACTTGATGACATGCTAGATGAGTTACATGGATCATGTATTTTCTCTAAAATTGACTTAAAGAGTGGGCACCATCAGATTAAGATGAAAGAAGGTGATGAGTGGAAAATTGCATTTAAAATTAAGCATGGTTTGTATGAATGGTTAGTCATGCCGTTTGGACTTCCAAATGCGCGTAGGACGTTTATACGTTTAATGAATCATGTATTATGTGCATTTATAGGTAAGTTTGTTGTTGTGTATTTTGTATGACATTTTGATCATTTGCATAATGTACTTAATGTATTGCGAAGTGAGCAATTATATGCTAATCTTAAAAAGTGTACCTTTTGCATGGAGAAATTGTGTTTCTTGGCTATGTCGTAACTATGCAGGGTATCGAGATGGATGAGGAGAAAGTTAATGCCATCCGGGATTGGCCTACACCAAAATCAGTAAGTGAGGTAAGGAGTTTTCATGGACTTGCTCATTTTTATAGAAGGTTTCTGAAGGATTTTAGTACTATTGTTGCACCTTTAACTGAAATTGTGAAAAAGTCTGTTGGATTTAAATGGAATGATGAACATGATAAGGCTTCTAATTTGTCAAAAGATAAACTTTGTTCGGCACCTGTTTTAGCTTTGCCAGACTTTACAAGAGCTTTTGAAGTTTAATGTGATTCTTCAGGTATAGATATAGGAGTTGTGTTAATACAGGATAGGAGGCCCATTGCATATTTCAGTGAAAAACTTAATGGGGCAACCTTGAATTACCCTATATATGACAAGGAGCTCTATGCCTTGGTAAGAACTTTAGAGACGTGGCAACACTTGTGGCCCAAGGAGTTTGTGATATATTCAGATCATGAATCATTGAAGCACTTGAAAGGGTAAGGTAATTTGAGTAAGAGACATGCTAAATGAGTTGAATTTATTAAAATCTTTTTATATGTGATCAAGTATAAGCAAGGAAAAGAAAACATTGTGGTTGATGCACTTTCGCATAGATATGTTCTTTTATCTATTTTTGATGCTAGGTTTCTAGGATTTGAACACATAAAAGAATTGTACAAGGATGATAGTGATTTTGCTAATGCTTACAATGCTTGCGAAACTTCAGCTTTTGGTAAGTTCTATAGACTTGATGGATGTTTGATACGATCCGGGCAACGAAAAAACAATCAAATTTGGATTCTGATGTAAAATGCGCAACTGTCCAGTTTTACAACAACAGTCATAATTCCCAATCCGATCGTTCGATAGAGCTGAAATTCTACATGGAGTTGCCTGAGATGTTTTCCTACCATGGGTTAAAATTTCAGGTCAATCAGAGTTCGGGAAGGCATCACAATTCTGGTCAACAGAGGCCGATTTTGTTATTTAAAGAGTTTGGCTTGTGGACTTCCTATTTGGCTAGAATTCTTTTTCTAGAAGGATGTGGTAGCTGGTTTTGAGAATTTCCTAGTCTTGTAAGGATATTTAATGGGCAACAACATAGTTCCCATGTGTGGTATGGACTCCATATTAATGTGGAATCCTTAAGTTGTATGGAAACAATCATTCTTTCCTTATTATAGTAAGAATCTATCATTAAATAAGTTTTCAAGTCAGCTACGAATACTTTGCAAACATGGAAACTAAAGAAGAGGCAACTTCAGATTTGATTCTTCTTGCTCATATGAGACTTCTAAAGGCATCAAATTTGATCCTATCATATTTAGGATATTAAATTCAGATTTATTATTGTTATTATTATTTTCTTCTTAGTTTAGGGTTTATTTATATTATTTAGGTTTAATTGTAACTGGGCATCATATAAGTCCGTATAAGGGGTCCATTAGGGTTTGTTTCAGTCTAGAGACAGTATAAATAAAGGTATAACCAGACATGTAAGACAGACAATTCAGATTAATAAATTTTCTTGTTTGGCGCACTTGTTGTGTGTTGGTGGGAATATGCGCAAGGAGAGATTTCCAGCCTATAGAAAATCAAAGCTACAACCACGAGGAGATGATCCATTTCAAATCCTTGAGAGGATCAATGACAATGCTTATAAAGTTGATTTGCTAGGTGAGTATGGTGTTAGTGCTACCTTTAATGTTTCTAATCTTACTCTATTTGATGTAGGTGATGATTCGAGGTGGAATCCTTTTAAAGAGAGAGGGGATGATGAAGATCAGGACGACACCAAGTGTAATCATGCCAACGACCTATTAAAGGTGCCAATTAGGCCAGCTAGGGCAAAGAAACTTAAAAAAGCATTGAATGTGCTTGTACAGAATATATGAAGTAAGATGGATCTATAGGAGCTTGGGAGATCTAATGAGCATGAAGGACAACTTCTAATTCATCTAATTCAGGTCCAACAAGAGCCCAATTCATGTGGAACAAAGGGCTGATGGTTTGGCCTTATAACAACCTTGTTAGGCTTGTTTTTGCTAATGATAGAAAGTCAGTAATTTATTCTTCTAATTAAGTAAGGAAGTCGGCTGGTTCTTGTTCCTAGAGAGGGGAGGGTGCTTTTCCTAACCTAGGAAGGAAAGTAATTAAATCAGCAACAAAGAAGGAAATTTGCTTTATTATTTGTCCAAGTTATACAAGAAAATCCAAGCTAATCAAGCAATAAAAGGGGCAATAATAAGGAAACCAAATCAGATTAATTAGGTTTTATTTTCTCAAGTTATATGCGGTAAAACAATACCAAACTTCATGTTATTTTTATTTCTTTATGTTTTGTGTTACATTTGGGTTTAATTGTAAGTGGGCCTTATATAAGTCCATATAAGGGGTCCATTAGGGTTTATTTTAGTTTGGAGTTAGTATAAATAAGGGCATAACCAGATATGTAAGGTTATACAATTTTCAGATCAATAAACTTCTTTTGCCGCACTAGTTGTGTGTTGGTGGGATAATCTCCCTTCCTTGGTTCTCTAAAGTACTGAAAAATAACTTATCGAAGAACAACTGCCTTCGTGGCGTCATCCTTATACTTCTCGTTCGTGAATCAATATCCGTTGGGTGGGGGTTTCCGTTTCCAATAATGCTGGTGCCTATGTACAAGTTATTTTTGTGTCACACTCCTATCAAACCTGATTTACTTGGCTTTCCGGGAATTTGGTGTCTTTGCGTGTGGGTTGCTTGACCGCGTGTTCAAGAGGTTCACATCAATATTTGTTTAAAGAGAGTCGTTTGTGTGTTTCATTAAGTTTTATGCGTGAATTGCTTGTACATGAAGCACATGAGGGCAGGTTGATAGGGCATTTTGGTGTTGTTAAGACTTTTGGATGTGTTGCATAGGCATTTTTATTGGCCTAAATGAAAAAAGACATGAAATGCATATATGATAAATGCATAACTTGTAGGAAACCAAAGTCTAGGACTCAACCACATTGCTTGTATATCCCTTTGCCTGTACCTAATGAACCATGGGTAGACATTTCGATGGACTTTGTCTTAGGTTTACCTAGTTCAAAACAGGGTAGTGATGCGAACCTCGTGATCACATGGTCACGCAACCCACACGCAAAGACACCAATTCCCGGAAAGCCAAGTAAATCAGGTTTGATAGGAGTATGACACATAGATAATGTGTACCTAGGCACCAGCACTATTGGAAACAGAGACCCCCACCCAACAAATATTGATTCGCAAATGAGAAGTATAAGGATGACGCCACGAAGACAGTTGTTCTTTGATAAGTAGTTTTCAGTTCTTTAGAGAACCAAGGAAGGGAGATTATCTCACCAACAAACACACACAAAGTGCGGCAAACAAAAAGTTCTATTAATCTGAATTGTCTAACCTTAAATGTTTGATTATGCCCTTATTTATAGTGACTCCAAACTGAGTTTTGCAGCTACAGTGTATCATGTATGGCAAGAACGGAATGCAAGGATCTTTGCTGGAATGTCTAGAACTCCGAATTTGGTCCTTAATCAAATCGAATGTATCATTCGTGATAAGCTTGATTTGATGAGGAATGTCGTACCAACAAATGAAAACACAAGGATCCAACGAGCTTGAAGGGTGAATACCATAGATTCTTAATCTGTTAGTTAGCTGGTTGTATTGGTTTCCCTAACGAATCTAGTGAGGTTTCAGTTTTACGGTCGGTGGCTAGCCTGTAGCCATCTGTTGTTTTATGTTTCTGTTATCATTGTAAATCTGGGGTATGCCCCTTATAATGTTTGTATCTTCTTCTTTTAATACATACGTCAACTTACCAAAAAAAAAATAAACCATATTGGACCCCTTATGTGGACTTATAGCCCACTTAGAATTAAACCCTAAACTAAGAAGAAAATAATAATAACAATAATAAATACGAATTTAATATCCTAAATATGATAGGATCAGATTTGTTGCCCTTTAGAAGTCCCATATAAGCTAGGAGAATTAAATCTGAAGGTATAATTAATTCTGAAATCTTCTTTCTTTTTTGTAGCTAGGATGAATATGGAATCCTTGTAAGAAAAGGATTTTAAAACATTTATGAATCCTTGCCACAAATGGAAACTATGTTGCAGCCCATTAAAGATCTTTGAAGAATTAGGAGATTCTCAAAATAAGCTGCCACATCTTTTTAGGAAAAGAATCCTAGCCAAATAGGAAGTCCACAAGTCAAAAGGAAGTAAATAACAAAATTCGTACAACCTTTGTTGACCTGTATTGTGATGCTTTCCCGAACTCCGATTGATCTCAAATTTTAACTCGAGGTAGGAAACCATGTCAGAAGACTCTGTGTAAAATTATAGCTCGATCCAACAGTCGGATTGAGAATTATGATTGTTGTCGTAAAACTGGATAGTTGCACATTTAACATCAAAATCTGAATTTGACATTGCCTGGATCGTATCAGGTAGGGATTCAATTTTTGTAGTTGTTGATAAGTTTTCAAAGATGACACACTTCATTCCATGTCATAAAACCAATGATGTAACTAACATTGCTGATTTGTTCTTTAGAGAGATAGTACGACTTCTTGGGTGACACGACCACAAAGTTGATGTCTTTTTCCAAGTGTAGGAGTGTCGAAGTAATAAATAACCCGGCAAGACCGGGGTCCAACCACAGGGAGGTTAACTGTATAAACTACAAATAAATAAATAGATAAATAATAACAGAAAAGGAGTTGAAGAGCTCTTTGAGATGTGATATTGATATAAGGATTAAACAAGGATAAAATAATTGTCAAGGTTAGAGGATCCACTAATGGTATTTCAAACAAGTATAGTATAAACTCTTTTTATTACTCAACTCGAGACCACACACAAAGGAGGTTCCAATCGGATTATAAATTGTTAACATGATTACATTAATTATCTTATTCGAATAATGCTAATACTTGTAAATGTTGCCAGGTATTCATGATTATAACTTATGTTAACAACAAATCAAGTTCCTTTCATAGCACAAGTGTTAGTTATACCATATGGTTGGGCTATGAATGTGCCAAATATTACACCAAGGGTTATACAACATAAATCTAGATTAACCCATTTAACAAGCAAAGTATTAAAAGTGAACAAAATAAAAAATACAAAACATGTTGGTATCAAACATTAAAATCCATGTTGAGTTTATACTATACTTATTCTTACACCATTAGTGTAACCTTTTCACCATGACATAATAAACTTAGCTAAACATAATGAAAGAGAGACACATAAATAAACAAGATAAGAACATAAATAAGATATAAGTTAACTAAGTAAAGGAAAGGAAATGAAAAGCATAAACAAGACATTAATATAAACAAAACTTAAGCATTACAAAAATATAAAGAGAGAGCAAGAACATGATCTTGATCTGAAAACCAAGATGCCTAAATGCATGGCAAATGCCTCCTTTTATAGGCCAAAATTCAAAACTATTGATTTGATGACTAATTGTTGAGTGGGTGGCCACATCTTGACTTAGTGACAATCTTTATCTTCTTGTCTGAACAAAACATCATTGCTAACGTCAGAATTTGAATAGATTGTCCCCATGAAAGGTCTAGGAAATTATCTCAGCTTTCCAACAAAAAAAGAATCGGTGCATTTGGGCTTCTAGAACTCGAGATATGGGCTGAACACTGAATAATGTCTGGGCTGCAGGACAGATTCTGACTTCTCCATTGTTGCTAAGATTTGGACTTCCAAACAGCAGAATTGAGTCTTGGAATCTGCATGAATGTTTTAGGCCTATGTCTTAGCTTTTTAGCTATATAAACCAAATTGAAATCCAAGATCTACAACTCCAGATATGATCCAATAACTGAACAGTGTTCCAGTTTGGACTGAACCAACAACTCTTTTCTAAGCTTAACCCTCTCTTTGTCTTCTCAATTTTAGTAGTTAAACTCACCAATTAATCCCTTTATTTATGTGATAGGCCTGCATTTAAGATGAACATTTACCATAAATTAAAGGTATCTTATAGTATTAGATATGATATTTCATATTATAAAACATGCTCTAGTTAAGGAGTTATTGATACTTTAAGTGCAAAATGATGATATAAAACCTTGATAAAAATGCACTTTTAAGTACTAATCACACCCCCAACCAGCTTATTACTAGTCCCTAGCAATTAAAGCGTTAAAATAGAAAAACAATTTGCAAGTTCCACAAAGCAAGACATTCATCATTCAACTTCCATTAATCTATTCAGATAAACAAACTCTCATTAAATTTATATATCTGCTCAATACCTCTTAAACAAAATATTATAAACCTTTCTTTTTATGTGCTAAATGTATTAAAACATAGATGATGGGGCTTTTATTGGAAGAAAATAATATTTTATTCTAATGTTTAAGATTAACTTCCTTGAGTTGGGATTATTATCTTTTTTTCTCTCTTTTTTTTATTAATATATATACATATAACTTAAAACACAATGCATCTTTAACCCATGTAACGAGCTTTCGGCTAATGACTCCCACACCAGTTGGTCTTAGGGCATTAGGTGTTGAGACACCCCTACGAGTTTAGTAACTCGGGTTGCAGATACTGATACGTAGATAGTGTAATGTTTGATTCCCTTAAGCTTTTCTTCTTAACCCATGTAACAAGCTTTGGGCCAATAGCTCCCAAGTTAGTTGACTTTAGGGTATTAGGTGTTAAAACACTCCTTCGGGCTCAATTGCTTAGGTTAGGGGAGGCTACGAAACCAAACTTATCTACGTTTTTATTATCATCAATATTATCAATTTGTTTGTTTTTTTTTTTTGCAAATTATATACTATCATATGTTAAAGTGTGTGTGTGTGAAAATGAAGGTTTAATAATACTTGTTAAATGAGTATATAAGCAGAATCAAGTGATAACAATGCGAGAGTTTGTAAACCTGAATATTTGAAGAAGTATTCTGATAGACCTTGTTATGAATATTACAAATAACCATTGGAAAATGTTTACTAAGATGCGTCTCAAGAGTCACTAAAATTCCTCCTTACTCTGTCATCCTAATAACAGTTTTGTCAAATGGTTTTAATAATAGCAAAAACAGTTAGTAAGTTAGTTTTTTTTTATGTCAACTACTACCCTCTCCCCCCAACCAAAACGAGGCATTGTCCTCAATGTCCTAAGGTAGAAAGATAGAGTATAGAAGACATCACATGAAACAACGAACACTAACAAACCTGAAACACACTTAAACAACTATAAGAAATAACAAAACAAAATAAAATGCTATTAATAAAACCAAAGGACACAAGGTTTCACAAACGAAGACTCAAATCCAATCTAAGCTTTTTATGGCTTTCCATAGTTGACCAATTTATACGACTCATGGAGGGATCAAGTACAGGGATGAAAAATTATAGTTGGTCAATCAATTGTTTAGCAGTAGCAACAAAGATTATGATTTGTCGTGCCGAGGATGTTAGAAATTCTTGTTCCACAGCTTGATCAAGAAAAGACAACAAATTATCATAAAAACCATTAACATTTAACAAACCTATAAGTTTATGGTGAATGTGCAGTTGGGCCCAAAAGGAAATATGAAAGATCTCTTCCAATGTTCCCAGACCACCTGATAATCGGACCTTTGCTTTAATTAGCCAGCGAATATCTTCAGGAATTCCATGATTCATTAACAACCTCAATCTTGCACACCTAACATGATAAATTTTTACAATCGTATTTGGAGGCAAAACGAGAAAATACTTTTTTTAATTTTTCAAGAGTGGTGTCCATTTTCAAATGAGAATTGGAGAAGAGATGCAAAGAAAGGAGAAAGAACAAAGATTTACAAAAATAGATACACATATATCAGTTATTATGGGAAACTGAAAGAACCGACTTAAGAGTCACGAAGTACCGTTATCCGCCATTTGACCGGGGTGAGAGAGACTAGCAAAACAAAATTCACACAAAAAAGATACACAAAAACAATGTGAGAAAAAGAATCAATCTTTATATACAGGATCACTCAATTCAATAGAGTTATTTTCAACTGAAAAATTAATAAAATAAACTTTCAAACGATGCCCATTTACCTTGAAAACATTGTCATTCTTTGGATTCTCAATATCACAGGCCCCATATGGATACACATGTTTCACAATAACAGGACTGCTCCATCTTGATCTTAGTTTTTCAAGAAATAAATGGAGTCGAGAATTATAAAGCAAGACTTTTTGACCAACATTGAATGTTTTTCTCAGTATTTTCTTGTCATGAAACTCTTTGATTCTTGCTTTATGAATTCTTGAATTTTCATATGCATCATTTCCTATTTCCTCAAGCTCATTTATTTGTAATTTTCGCAGCTGACTAGCATCATCAATGTTTGAATTAAAAGCTTTAATAGCCCAATAAGCTTTATGTTAAAGTTCCACAGGCAAGTGACAAGGTTTTCCATCGACTAATCAATAAGGTGACATACCTAATGATGTTTTTATAAGCAGTTCGATAAGCCCAAAGTGCATCATTAAGTCTTAAAGACCAGTCTTTCCTATTAGGTTTCACTGTTTTCTCCAAGATCTGTTTGATCTCCCTATTAGGAAGTTCTACTTGTCCACTTGTTTGAGGATAATAAAGGGTGGCAACTTTGTGTGTGATTTCATATTTCTTCATTAAAGACTTAAATGACTTGTTGTAGAAATGTGTTCCACCATCACTTATCATGGCTCGAGGGATTCCAAATCGACTCAAAATATTTTCTTTCAAAAACTTTATCACTGTTTTGTGATCATTGTTTCGATTTGGAATTGCCTCTATCTATTTTGAAACATAATCTACTGCGACTAATATGTACAAGAAACCAAATGATGGAGGAAATGGACCCATGAAATCTATACCCCAACATTCAAAGATCTCAATGACAAGAATAGGATTTAAAGGCATCATGTGACGTTTTGAAATAGATCCCAACTTTTGACAATTTTCACAAGTCTTGAAGAATGCATGTGAGTCCTTGAACATGGTGGGCCAATAAAATCCACATTGTAAGATTTTTGCGGTTGTCTTCTTTGATGAAAAATGACCCCACATGCCTCAGAATGACAAAATTTAATGACACTACTTACCTCATTGTCAGGAATGCATCTTCGAAATATTTGATCAGGATAATAATTGAATAAATAAGGGTAATCCCAATAAAAGTTCTTCACTTCATTCAAGAATTTTCTTTTGTCTTGGGCAAGGTTGTTAAAATCACGATTTAACTCGTAAAATCGTACGGTTTTACGAGTCAATATAGGCTTTACGTGCTTAATCATTCATAAAACTCGGAAATGGGTAAAATCGGGTAAAATCACTGGTTCTCTCTGTTTATCTTTTTTCACCTCCTGCAAAAATTTACTGGTTCTCTCTTCTCTGTTGGTAACTACCAGCCTATCAGGGCCAGCGGTGCTTTTTTTTCCCTGTCCGTTTCTTACTTTGTTGCTAATATTAGTTTGATTGGATTCGCAGGCTCCAAGTTTGACTGTAATATTGATCTGCTCACTACTCAGAACAGAGGTAAGAACCTATATTTATTCTTTTCCCTGTCCGTTTCTTACCCTGTTTTTAATCTTTGCGTGGCTGTTGTTTAGGACCTTTAGGTGCTTTAATCTTTACAGTTTATTCTAATGATGTTAAAGATTGAGAATTTGAGATTTTGATTCAAAGTTTCTATCTATCTTTGAGATTTGCCTGCGAATTTTTTACTCAAATTTTGCCTGTTATTTTATTGTAGTGTGTACTTAAATCTATTATCTTAGGTTTTCTGATCGGATAGTAATATAGAAGATAGCCTGTTATGTATTGATGCAAACCTCGTGATCACGTGGTCACGCAACCCACAATCAAGATTGAGATCTGATCCCGGAAAACTGAAATAGGTCTGATAGGAGTGTGACACAATGGAAACCTGCCCTAAGGCACCAACACTATTGGATTGAGTAGAATGACGCCACGAAGCTAGTTAATCTTTGATAAGTCAGATTTCGTTCGTTCAAGAATTGAAGAATGCAAGAATCACTCTCACACGTTAAAACTGAAAAATTCAGAAGTAATTATCATCAAAGTTGCCAAAATTTTGGCTTACATGAGTTTAAATATGTGGACTTAAATGAGGTCCACTCAAAACTGACCCAAAACCCTAAACTGAAAAGCCCATAACCTAATCCAAACAAGCCTTGGATCTTAACTGAAAACAAAGTATTAATTAAGCCCAAATAAGTCTTGGGCTGTAGCTAACAAAATAAAACAAAGCCCATAATATTAAATCCATGTTCTATCATGAGAAGAAGAGAAGGAAGTAAAATATTACAGAACTCATTCAAGGCTTATTTATATAGCCTTCCATGCACCCCCTTAATCCTAGAAACAAAAGGAAAAGGTAGCCACCCATGTTGTTTCCAAGTTGTAGAAGGATTCTTTTGTTTCTTATGTTGTCCTTACCTCATGGCCCAAATAAGGTTGTGTTAGACCCCTCTTGCACATGGATAAGATGTACTAGGGTCTCCTCTTGATACTCTAATGGACCTTTCAATTCTGACTTGGTTGAAACATTCAAAACCAATGCATTCAATGCCTCTTTCAATGCCTTTGTCTTGGACCGAGTCATTGCACCATTTGGAACATGTAATGGGTCCTTGCTGGTGTTTCTGGGCTGGTCCACATCATCCCCTCTCTCCTCGAAAGGATTTGACCTTGAATCAAAATATGTGTCAAACAACATAAGATCAGCAACATTAAAGGTAGCACTAACACCATACTCACCTAGAAGGTCAATTTTTTATGTGTTGTCATTGATTCTCTCTAAAACTTGAAATGGACCATCACCACGAGGCTGTAATTTTGATTTCCTTTGGTTAGGAAATCGTTCCTTACACATGTGCACCAAACCCAATTATTGGGTTGGAAAACAACCAGTTTACGTCCCTTATTTGCTTTAGAAGCATAAAGTCTGTTCTTTTTCTCTATTTGTAGTTGAACTCCCTTATGCAGTTATCTCACCATCTTTGCCTTCTTTTCACCATCTAAACTTACCTTTTCTTCAAAAGGCAAAGGAATTAAGTCCATAGGAGTCAGTGGATTAAAACCATAAACAATTTCAAATGGAGAAAAACCAGTGGTCGAATGCACAGTTCTATTATAAGCAAACTCAACAAAAGGCAAACATTCTTCCCAACTCTTTATATTCTTTTGAATTATAGCACGCAAAAGTTGGGATAATGTTCTATTCACTACTTCAGTTTGTCCATCTGTTTGAGGATGACATGTTGTCGAAAATAAGAGTTTAGTTCCCATCTTTCCCCATAAGGTCTTCCAAAAGCAGCTAAGGAACTTAACATCACGATCTGACACTATACTCTTAGGAATGCCATGCAAACGTACAATCTCCCTAAAAAACAAGTCTGTGATATGAGATGCATCATCCGTTTTATTGCATGCAATGAAATACGCCATTTTAGAAAACCTATCAACCACCACAAAAATAGAGTCTCTACCTTTCTTTGACCCAGGTAAACCTAAAACAAAGTCCATAGAGATATCTACCTAAGGTTCAGTAAGCATAGGTATATATAGTCCATGTGTATATAGTCCATGCGGTTGTACTCTAGATTTTGCCTTTCTACAAGCAATGCACTGTTCACAAATTCGTTGCACATCTCTTTTCATCTTTAACCAATACAAATGCTCATGCAATACATCCAAGGTTTTTGCAACCCCGAAGTGACCCATTAAACCACCCCCTATGTGCTTCATGAACAAGCAATTCACGCAAAGAACTAGTAGGAACACACAATCTATTCTCTTTGAACAAATAACCATCCATCAAATAAAACTTACCAAAAGCCGAATGTCCACATGCATTATAAATCTCGGCAAAGTCAGAATCATTATCATACAATTCCTTCACATATTCAAAGCCTAGCAATCTAGTATTCATTGTGTGTAAAAGAACATACCTGCGCGAAAGTGCATCAGCTACGATGTTCTCTTTGCCTTGCTTATACTTGATTACGTAAGGAAAAGTTTCAATGAATTCAACTCATTTTGCATGCCTCCTATTCAACTTACCTTGTCCTTTCAGATGTTGCAAGGACTCATGATCCGAATGGATTATGAACTCTTTTGGCCACAAGTAATGTTGCCATGTCTCAAGTGCTCTAACCAATGCATAGAGTTCTTTGTCGTAACTGGGATAGTTCAAGGTCGCTCCACTTAACTTCTCACTAAAATACGCAATAGGTCCCCTATCCTGCATCAAAACAGCACTTATTCCCATTCCAGACGCATCACATTCTATTTCAAATGCTTTCGTAAAGTCAGGTAAAGCCAAAATAGGTGCAGAACATAATTTATCTTTCAAAAGAACAAAAGCCAATTTTTGTTCCTCCCCCCATTTAAACGCAACTGACCTTTTAACAACTTCATTCAAGGGTGCAGCTATTGTACTGAAATCTTTCACAAAACACCTATAAAAACTAGCTAACCCAAGAAAACTCCTTACCTCACTTACCGATTTGGGTGTAGGCCAATCCCGGATGGCCTTAACTTTCTCCTCATCCATCTCGATAACCTGTGCAGTTACAACATAACCAAGAAACACATTTTTCTCCATGTAAAAGGCACACTTTTTAAGATTAGCATACAATTTCTCACTACGCAACACACTAAGTACATTACGCAAATGATCAAGATGCTCAGTTAAGTTCTTGCTATAGATCAGAATGTCATCAAAATACACAACCACAAACTTACCTACGAATGCACGCAACACATGATTCATTAAACGCATAAACGTACTAGGTGCATTTGTAAGTCCAAACGGCATTACTAATCATTCATACAAACCATGCTTAGTCTTAAATGAACCCTTATGTGGACTTATAGAGGTCCACTCAAAACTGACCCAAAACCCTAAACTGAAAAGCCCATAACTTAATCCAAACAAGCCTTGGATCCTAACTGAAAACAAAGTATTAAGTAAGCCCAAACAAGCCTTGGGCTGTAGCTAACAAAATAAAATAAAAAAATAGCTAATTTGTCATTAAATACCACCAGCCCTTCTTTCCTTGTGTAGCTAGGATGAATAAGGAATCCTTATAAGAAAAGGATTCTAAAACATTAATGAATCTTTGCCACACTTGGAGATTATATTGCAGCTCATTAAAGATCCTTGTGAAACTAGAAAATTCCTTAATGATGCGAACCTCGTGATCACATGGTCACGCAACCCACACGCAAAGACACCAATTTCCAGAAAGCCAAGTAAATCAGGTTTGATAGGAGTGTGACACAAAGATAACTTGTACCTAGGCACCAGCACTATTGGAAACAGAGACCCCCAGCCAACGAATATTGATTCGCGAACGAGAAGTATAAGGATGACGCCACGATTACAATTGTTCTTCGATAAGTCGTTTTAAGTTCTTTAGAGAACCAAGGAAGGGAGATTATCTCACCAACACACACACACATAAAGTACGACAAACAAGAAGTTTTATTAATCTGAATTGTCTAACTTACATGTCTGGTTATGCCTTTATTTATACTAACTCTAGACTTAAATAAACCCTAATGGACCCCCCTTAGGTGGACTTATTTTAAGCCCACTTACAAATGACCCAAATAAGTAATAATAACCCAAAGACCAAGAAGAAAATAATAAAAACAATTAATTTATCATTAAATACCACCAACCCTTCTTTCCTTGTGTAGCTAGGATGAATAAGGAATCCTTATAAGAAAAGGATTCTGAAATATTAATGAATTCTTGCCACACTTGGAGATTATATTGCACCTCATTAAAGATCCTTGTGGAACTAGGAAATTCCCATAACCAGCTGCCACATCCTTGTAGGAAAAGAATCCTAACCAAAAGGAAGTCCACAAGCCAAATGGAAGTAAATAACTAAATTCGTACAGCCTCTGTTGACCAGTATTGTGGTGCCTTTCCAAACTTTGATTGACCTGAAATCTTAACCCATAGTAGGAAAACATGTCTAGAGAGTCCACATAAAATTGTAGCTCGATCCAACGGTCGGATTAAGAATTATAACTATTGCCGTAAACCTGGATTGTTGCGCTTTTACGCCAAAATCCGAATCTGACCTTACTTGGGTCGTATCACAAGGCTGAACCATATCAGAATGGTAACGGCTTCAAATCAGGTTTTGGTGGTTGAACACTTGAAGGTATGGACTTAATTGATCGTGGTGGCAATTCCTCAATTTTCGGTCTCCAACTATTTTGCCTTTGATTCTTCCTGAAAATAAACCACTTAAAAATTATAAGATTCATCAATCTTAGTTTCATTGGAAGTGGTTTGAAATTGATCATGAACTAATTTTTCAATAAAGTCCACTTCCTGTAAATCATTGTCATCTCCAGGTTGCTTGCAAATGTTGAAAATATTCATCTCCAATGTCATGTTTTCAAAAGATAGCTTCATCAGTCCATTCCTACAATTAATCAATGCATTAGAAGTTGCAAGAAACGGACGTTCTAAAATAACAGGAAATGAATTACATGTTTCAACAGGTTGTGTGTCCAAGACAATAAAATCCACAGGATAAATGAATTTATCAACTTGTACTAACACATCTTCAACTATTCCTCAAGGCACTTTTACATATCTATCAGCAAGTAAACGAGTTACAAAAGTTGGTTTTAACTCACCTAGATTGAGACTTTGAAAAACTGAATATGGAAGTAAATTCACACTAGCTCCAAGATCAAGTAAAGCTGTTTCAATTTTATGTTCTCCAATAAAGCATGAAATTGTAGGACAACCAGGGTCTTTATATTTCAAAGCATTATTGTTTTGAAGAATGACACTTACTTGTTCGGCTAAAAAGGCTTTCTTTTTCACATTTAGTTTTCTCTTCACAGTGCACAAATCTTTTAAAAATTTAGCATAAGAAGGTACCTATTTAATTGCATACAACAAAGGTATATTGATCCTTACCTGCTTGAAAGTTTCAAACATTTCAGAGTTGTGATTGAATTTCCTTTGTTTAGTCATGGCATGAGGAAATGGAAGTACTGGTGGAGAATCAGTCTTTTCTTTGCAATGTTCAGATTCAACCCCTTCCTTACCCTTAGAGATTAACTCATCATCTTTCTCACAGGGTTCAAGAATGGGTTTTTCAATAACCTTACCAGTGCGAAGAGTGATGACTGATTTGACTTAATCCATGTGTTGGATTCCGGAATTACTTGCATTTGCATTGTATTGCCCCCTGAGATTTTGTTGTGGTTGAGATGGAAACTTACCTTTCTCTTGAAAACTGAGAGCAAATGTGAACTTCATGCTTTGAGCAAGTTGAGTGTTGATTGTCTCTTGCTTTTCAATGAATGCATGCAATGTTTCCTCAAGATTTCTTCTAGGAGGTGAAGCATAAGGAGGTGCATATCCATTTGAATTTTGGAAATTATGGTGTGCTTGAAATGGTGGCTGTGAAGTTTGTGCATCACTCTTCCAACTGAAATTTGGATGATTTCTCCAACCAGGGTTATACGTTTATAAGTATGGGTTATAATTGGGCATTTGGAAACTGTTTAAAGCATGGGCTTGTTCATGGAGGCATTCCCTAAAAGGAGGCAAAGTTGGACACTTATTTGTTGAATGTTCATTGGTTTCACATATTTGACACACAATGTTTTGAACAGATTTTAATTGACCACTCTTTTTCAATTCTAGTGCCTCGACTTTTCTAGCTAAAGATGCAAACTTGACTTGGAGGTCATGATCTTCCCTAAGGTTGTACATTCCTCCACTAGATGTATGAGGTTGAGTTTTACTTGGTGCCTCATAAGTGCCTGTAATGTCCCAATTTTGAACATTTTCAGCTAGCAAGTCTAGGTACTCCATTACTTCATTAAGGTCTTTATCTTCAAAAGTTTCATTGCACATCAATTCCACCATTTGTCTATCTTTAGGTGTTAATCCTTCATAAAAATATGAAACCAATCTCCATATTTCAAAACCATGATGAGGGCAAGTATTAAGCAAGTCTCAATATCTATCCCAACGTTGGTAAAATATTTCTCCTGGTTTTTGAGTGAAAGTGATGATTTGTCTTTTAAAAGAGTTTGTTCTATGAGACGGGAAAAACTTTTTTTCTCCTGGTTTTTGAGTGAAAGTGGTGATTTGTCTTTTAAAAGAGTTTGTTCTGTGAGACGAGAAAAACTTTTTTTCTCCTGGTTTTTGAGTGAAAGTGGTGATTTGTCTTTTAAAAGAGTTTGTTCTGTGAGACGGGAAAAACTTTTTTTCTCCTGGTTTTTGAGTGAAAGTGATGATTTGTCTTTTAAAAGAGTTTGTTCAGTGAGACGGGAAAAACTTTTTTAAAAATTGTTGTTGCATTTCATCCCAAGAACGAATGGATCCTGACCTAAGATTTTGTAGCCATGTTTTAACTTTATCTTTTAATAAAAAAGAAAAAAGCTTTAATCTGATGGTGTTCATGCTACAATTTCAGTCATTATAGGTGTTACAGACCTCCTCAAATTCTCTCAAATGCAAGTATGGATTTTCCAGGTCTAAACCATGAAAAGAAGGTAAAAGTTGAATAATGTTTGGCTTAAAATTAAAATGAGATGCATCAGGGGGGAAAACTATACATGAGGGTGCACTTGTTGTTGTGGGATTCATGTGGTCTGTAAGTGTTCTAACACGGTTATTCTCATTATTCTCATTATGAAGCGACTGGTTATCTTCTTCAGCCATATTTTCTAAAAATGATGAGGATACCCTACAAAGTCTACCACTTAATATACATGACCAAACTCTCATGCACATGTAGGAAGAGAATGAAATGGAAGAAAAGAAAAGAAAATGAAATAAAACAGAACAAAACAAAACAAAAGAAACAAAAGTTAGATAAATTGAAAAGTGAAAAGAGAAAATAAAATAAATATTATAATTTCTACAAGAATTTACCTCCCCAGCAACGACGCCAAAAACTCGACACGACCACAGAGTTGATGTCTTCTCCCAAGTGTAGGAGTGTCGAAGTAATAAATAACCCGGCAAGACCAGGGTCGAACCACAGGGAGGTTAACTATATAAACTACAAATAAAGAAATAGATAATAATAGAAAAGGAGTTCAAGAGAGCTTTGAGATGTGATATTGATATAAGGATTAAACAAGGATAAAAGAATTGTCAAGGTTAGAGGATCCACTAATGGTATTTCAAACAAGTATAGTATAAACTCTTTTTATTACTCAACTCGAGACCACACACAAAGGAGGTTCCAATCGGATTATAAATTGTTAACATGATTACATTAATTATCTTATTCGAATAATGCTAATACTTGTAAATGTTGCCAGGTATTCATGATTATAACTTATGTTAACAACAAATCAAGTTCCTTTCATAGCATAGGTGTCGGTTATACCATATGGTTGAGCTATTTGGAACTATTGATTTGATGACTAATTGTTGAGTAGGTGGACACATCTTGACTTGGTGACGATCATTGTCTAATTGTGTGAACAAAACGTCATTGCTAACGTCAGAATTTGAATAGATTGTCCGCATGAAAGTTCTAGGAAATTGTCTCAGCTTTCCAACAAAAAAAGAATTGGTGCATTTGAACTTCTAGAACTCGAGATATGGCCTAAACACTGAACAGTGTCTGGGCTGCAGGACAGATTCTGACTTCTCCGTTATTGCTAAGATTTGGACTTCCAAACAGTAGAATTGAGTCTTGGACTCCGCATGAATGTTTTAGCCCTATGTCTTAGCTTTCTAGCCATATACACCAAATTGAAATCCAAGATCTACAGCTCCAAATATGATCCAATGACTGAATAGTGTTCCAGTTTGGACTGAACCAACATCTCTTTTCTAAGTTTAACCCTCTCTTTGTCTTCTCAATTTCAGTAGTTAAACTCATCAATTAATCCCTTTATTTATGTGATAGGCCTGCATTTAAGATGAACAATTACCATAAATTAAAGGTATCTTATAGTATTTAGACATGATATTATAAAACATGCTCTAGTTAAGGAGTTATTGATACTTTAAGTATAAAATGATGATATAAAACCTTGATAAAAATACACTTTTAAGTATTAATCAATGGGGGGGCCCTAAGAGCATTGTGTCTGATAGAGATGCTAAGTTCCTTGGCTACTGTCCAAGCTTCTAATGTTGTTCCAGAAATGAACCATGTGTTGGGTTCTAAAGTTGATGAGGTGAAGGTAGGGTCTCATCAACAAGAACAACTAAAACCTAGACCCAAATTGAATTTTTTAACTGCTTTGAAGGGTTCTGATGTTGATGACAATGAGGGTAGCAAGACCCTTGGCATTAGTTCAGTCCGTAATCTGCACTTTGCTCCCCCTACTATGACGGATGGTCGTGTGACAGTAGCTCCTCCACTTGATGTGTTTGAAGATGGCTGCGAATTTTGGAAATCCACCCTAGTTGGTCATTTTGTGGGGCAGAAATTACCGTATCCCGTGGTTAATTCTATTGCCAAAAGAATATGGAGCTCCTACGGTCTATCAGAAGTTTTGTCTTCGGATAATGGTTTCTTCATCTTCAATTTTGATTCTGTTGATCATGCCACTAATGTGTTGGAAAGAGCCCCATGGCACATGGCCAACAGGCCTTTGGTGCTTAAACGTTGGCAGCCGAACATGCAATTTTTGAAAGATGATTTGGCCAGAGTTCCAGTATGGGTTCGGTTGTATAATGTCCCTCTCGAGTATTGGACTATTAAGGGGTTGAGCTGTGTAGCGAGTGCTATTGGAGTCCCCCTTCATGCGGATCATACTACATTGTTGCGTAAAAGGCTTAGTTACGCAAGAGTTTGCGTTGAGATAGATGCTTCGAAGACGTTGCTTAAGGAATATGATCTTCGCTGTCCAAATGGGCTATTCATAACAATTTCAGCTGAGTACGAATGGATACCGTCGAAGTGCAGTATTTGCAATGTCTTTGGACACACCACAGCGCTATGTGCTACTAATAACATTGCTAACCTTAAAGTGGTGGCAGAGGGTAAGAGGAATCTAGGAGCTATGAACTCTAAATCTGCGGATAACAAGCAGAATCAGTTTCAGTGGCAGGTAGTTGGTAAACGAAACAAGGGTTCTGTGAGTGGGGAGAATGCTCCCTTGGCATCTAAAGTGGGTAATTGTAATGAGAATGGTTGTTCAACATCTGGTATACATATGTCTGATTGTAAGATGATTGATCATGCGGCATCAGATGTGCACAATGCTGCTTGTCATGAAGATGAAAATCCTTCCTCTCCTCTTGTCTTAAAGAGTTTACGAGAAGACATGAAACAGGAGCAAGGGGCTGCAAGTACTGCTTTAGATCAAGATATGGACGCAATGGGAGGTGATACAGATGGGGAACAAACCGATAAGGAGTCAACATCAACGATCCTGACAACCCCTCAAACCCTGAATTCCACCGAAAGGGAAACTGTTAATCAGTTAGCTATTAAGGCTAGAGACTCTCTAGAGAAAGAGAAAAAGGGTTCAAAAGCCTCTTCAAAGAAGCATAAGAAATCTGGCTCCTCTCCAGGAGGCACGTCAAGGCAATCTTTGTGTTGCTGTTTGTACTCCTCTCTATTTTCCTATGATTATTGGATGTTGGAATATTAGAGGTTTGAATGATCATATAAAGCATTCAGAATTGCATCGGCTCATCCATCAAGAGAGGATAGCTCTTTTTGGTCTGGTTGAAACTCGAGTTAAAGACAAGAATAAAGATAATGTTTCTCAACTTCTTCTGCGTTCTTGGTCCTTCTTGTATAATTATGATTTCTCTTGTCGTGGGTGTATTTGGGTTTGTTGGAATGCTGATACGGTGAAGGTGGATGTTTTTGGAATGTCAGACCAGGCTATTCATGTTTCTGTCACTATATTAGCTACCAATATCAGTTTCAATACTTCAATTATTTATGGAGACAATAATGCTTCCTTACGTGAGGCATTATGGTCTGATATTGTGAGTCGTAGTGATGGATGAGAGTCAACCCCGTGGATTCTTATGGGTGACTTTAATGCTATCCGCAACCAGTCGGACAGGTTAGGAGGGTCTACTACGTGGGCTGGTACTATGGACAAATTAGATACATGTATTCGAGAAGCAAAAGTAGATGATCTTCGGTATTCAGGTATGCATTATACTTGGTCGAACCAATGTCCTGAGAATCTGATTATGCGGAAACTAGATAGAGTGCTTGTCAATGAGAAGTGGAATCTGAACTTTCCATTATCGGAAGCGAGCTTTTGCCTTCGGGTATGTCAGACCATTCTCCTATGGTGGTAAAGGTTATTGGCAATGATCAGAACATAAAGAAACCTTTCAGATTCTTCGATATGTGGATGGATCATGACGAGTTCATGCCCTTGGTGAAGAAGGTATGGGATCAGAATTCGGGGGGTTGTCCAATGTATCAGCTGTGTTGCAAACTAAGAAAGCTAAAGCAGGAATTGAAACTTTTCAATATGGCTCACTTCTCCAACATTTCAGATAGAGTGAAAGATGCAAAAAACGAAATGGATAAGGCTCAACAGGCTCTGCATACAGCGCATGAGAATCCAATTTTGTGCATGCGAGAAAGGGAGGCTGTTCATAAATACGCTTCTACCGTCAGGGCTGAAGAGAGTTTTTTCAAATAGAAGGCAAGGATACAATGGCTTAGCTTGGGGGATCAGAATACTAGCTACTCTCACAAATCAGTAAATGGAAGACAGAATAGAAATAAGCTTCTATCACTTACAAGGGAAGATGGAGAGGTTGTCGAAGGACACGAGGCAGTCAAATCAGAAGTAATTGCATACTTCCATCGTGTGTTAGGAGTTGATCAGATGCCTAGGGTTCTGAACAAGGAAGTGATGGAATCAGCAATTAACTTGAAACTGTCTTCAACGCAACAGCATGTACTCGCACAAGATGTAACAAGGGAGGAGATTAAGCATGCTATGTTTAGTTTGAAGAACAACAAAGCCCCTGGTCCGGATGGCTTTAACGCAGGTTTCTTCAAAAGAATGTGGCACATAGTTGGGGAAGATGTAATCAATGCTGTTAGATCCTTCTTTCAGACTCGTAGAATGCTTAAAGAAATGAATGCTACATCCATTTCCCTTATTCCTAAAGTTGCTAATCCTACAAGGTTGACAGATTTTCGTCCTATATCTTGCTGCAATACAGTGTACAAATGCATCGCTAAGATTCTAGCTGGGAGAATCAAAGTTGTTTTGCCATCCTTAGTTGGTCCATATCAGACTGCTTTTATCTCAGGACGGAGAATCAGTGATAACACTCTCTTGTCTCAGGAACTAATGAAAGGCTATCATAAATCTACGGGACCTGCTCGTTGTGCTATGAAAGTTGATCTGATGAAGGCTTATGACTCGGTGCGGTGGGATTTCGTTGACGCTATGTTAATAAAAATGGGTTTCCTTAGAACAGTCATTGATTGGATCATGGTTTGTGTTACATCATGTCAATTCTCTATCAACGTCAATGGTGAGCTAGCAGGTTACTTTCAAGGGGGAAGAGGGCTGAGACAAGGGGATCCATTGTCCCCATATTTGTTTGTCCTATGTATGGAAATCCTTTCGGGGCTATTCTGCAAGATGAGTGCCAACCAAGAATTCAAGTTCCACTGGAGATGCAAGAAGGACAAAATTTCTCATCTTTGTTTTGCTGATGACTTGATGCTTTTTAGCAACGGGGATGTAAACTCAATTCGTATGATGAGAACTGTGCTCACAAAGTTTCAAGATCTATCAGGTCTGTATCCAAATCCAAACAAAAGTGACATCTTCTTGAGCGGTGTGTTAAATGCTGAGAGGGAACAAATTATTCATATTCTTGGGTTTAGAGAGGGGGAGCTCCCTATGAAATATTTGGGAGTACCTCTTCTCTCGTCCAGACTCAAGGCTATTTATTGTAAGGGCCTCGTGGATCGAATCACCTCTAAAGTTCGTCATTGGACTTGTAGAACGCGAAGGTGAATGTGCTAATTCAGAACTCATAATGGAAAACTCCTACCACCCAAGCTATTGGCTGGCACCCCATTCTTGAAGCCATTCCTTCCAATTCTAATCCTAAGATGGGGCAAAAGGATGAGATAGTTTGGTTGGATTCGCCAAATCACAGATTCTCGGTCAAAGTAGCTTGGGAACAACTAAGACGTCATCGTTAGATGGTTGAATGGCATGACATTGTGTGGTTCAAGAATGCTGTTCCAAGACATTCATTTCTTCTATGGATGGCTGTCCAACAGAAACTCACAACTCAAGATAAACTTCATCGGTTTGGTATACATAGTCAGAAATGAGAACGATCCAACGGTGGACGAAATAGATGTAGCTCCGACAGCACCACACACTCTCTCTTTTCTCTCTAAACTCGAACTAGGAGATTCCTAAAACCGAATTTTGTCATTTACCAGCATACCCAGATTTCATGTCTTAAATGCTCTTACCAGCGTATAATGTTCTTTATCATAAGTGGGATAGTTCAAGGTCACTCTACTTAACTTCTCACTGAAATACACAATATGTCTGAGATCCTGCATCAAAACAACACCTATTCCTATTCCAGATGCATCACATTCTATTTCAAATGCTTTTGTAAAGTTAGGTCAAGCCAAAACAGGTGCAGAGCATAATTTCTCTTTCAAAAGAACAAAAGCCAATTCTTGTTCCTCACCCCCATTTAAACCCAACTAACTTTTTAATAACTCCATTAAATGGTGCAATTATTGTACTGAAATCTTTCACAAAACACCTATAAAAATTAGCTAACCCATGTAAGCTCCTTCACTTACCGATTTGGGTGCATGCCAATCCTGGATGACCATAACTTTTTCCACATCCATCTCAATACCCTGTGAAGTTACAACATATTCTAGAAACAAAATTTTCTCCATGCAAAAGGTACACTTTTTAATATTAACCTTAATGGACCCCTTATGCGGACTTATATGAGGTCCACTCAAAACTGACCCAAAACCCTAAACTGAAAAGCCCATAACTTAATCCAAACAAGCCTTGGATCCTAACTGAAAACAAAGTATTAATTAAGCCCAAACAAGCCTTGGGTTGTAGCTAACAAAATAAAATAAAGCCCCTAATATTAAATCCATGTTCTGTCATGAGAAGAAGAGAAGGAAGTAAAATATTACAGAACTGATTCAAGGCTTATTTATAGCCTTCCATGCAGCCCCTTAATCCTAGAAACAAAAGGAAAAGGTAGCCACCCATGTTGTTTCCAAGTTGTAGTAGGATTCTTTTGTTTCCTTGGTTTTCCTCACCTCATGGCCCAAATAAAGTTGTATTGGACCCCTCTTGCACATGGATAAGATGTACTAGGGTCTCCTCTTGATACTCTAATGGACCTTTCAATTCGGATTTGGTTGAAACATTCAAAACCAATGCATTCAATGCCTCTTTTAATGCGTTTATCTTGGACGGAGTCATTGGACCATTTGGAACATGTAATGGGTCCTTGCTGGTGTTTCTGGGCTGGTTCACATCATACCCTCTCTCCTCGAAAGGATTCGACCTAGAATCAAAATCTGTGTCAAACAACTTAAGATCAGCAACATTAAAGGTAGCACTAACACCATACTCACCTGGAAGGTCAATTTTGTATGCGTTGTCATTGATTCTCTCTAAAACCTGAAATGGACCATTACCACGAGGCTGTAATTTTGATTTCCTTTGGTTAGGAAATCGTTCCTTACGCAAGTGCACCCAAACCCAATCACCAGGTTGGAAAACAACCAGTTTACATCCCTTATTTGCTTTAGAAACTTAAAGTCTGTTCTTTTTCTCTATTTGCAGTCGAACTCCCTCATGGGGTTGTCTCACCATCTTTGCCTTCTTTTCACCATCTAAACTTACCCTTTCTTCAAAAGGCAAAGGAATTAAGTCCATAAGAGTTAGTGGATTAAAACAATAAACAATTTTAAAAGGAGAAAAACCAGTGGTCGAATGCACAGTTCTATTATAAGCAAACTCAACAAAAGGCAAACATTCTCTCAACTTTTTAAATTCTTTTGAATTATAGCACGCAAAATTTGGGATAATGTTCTATTCACTACCTTAGTTTGTCCATCTGTTTGAGGATGACATGTTGTCGAAAATAAGAGTTTAGTTCCCAACTTTCCCCATAAGGTCTTCCAAAAGTAGCTAAGGAACTTAACATCACGATCTGACACTATACTCTTAGGAATGCCATGCAAACGTACAGTCTCCCTAAAAAACAAGTCTGCGATATGAGATGCATCATCCGTTTTATTGCATGCAATGAAATGCGCCATTTTAGAAAACCTATCAACCACAACAAAAATAGAGTATCTAACTTTCTTTGACCTAGATAAACCTAAAACAAAGTCCATAGAGATATCTACCCAAGGTTCAGTAGGCAAAGGTAATGGTGTATATAGTCCATGCGGTTGTACTCTAGATTTTGCCTTTCTACAAGTAATGCACTGTTCAAAAATTCGTTGCACATCTCTTTTCATCTTTGGCCAATAGAAATGCTCATGCAATACATCCAAGGTTTTCGCAACCCCAAAGTGACCCAATAAACCACCCCCATGTGCTTCACGAAAAAGCAATTCACGCAAAGAACTAGCAGGAACACAATCTATTCTCTTTGAACAAATAACCATCCATCAAATAAAACATACCAAAAGCCGAATGTCCACATGCATTATAAATCTCGGCAAAATCAGAATCATTAGCATACAATTCCTTCACATATTCAAAGCCTAACAATCTAGTATTCATGGTGTGTAAAAGAACATACCTGCTCGAAAGTGCATCAGCTACGATGTTCTCTTTGCCTTGCTTATACTTGATTACGTAAGGAGAAGTTTCAATGAATTCAACCCATTTTGCATGGCTCCTATTCAACTTACCTTGTCCTTTCAGATGTTTCAAGGACTCATGATCCAAATGGATTACGAACTCTTTTGGCCACAAGTAATTCTGCCTTGTCTCAAGTGCTCTTACCAATGCATAAAGTTCTTTGTCGTAAGTGGGATAGTTCAAGGTCGATCCACATAACTTCTCACTAAAATACGCAATAGGTCCCCTATCCTGCATCAAAACAGCACTTATTCCCATTCCAGATACATCACATTCTATTTCAAATGCTTTCGTAAAGTCAGGTAAAGCCAAAACAGGTGCAGAACATAATTTCTCTTTCAAAAGAATAAAAGCCAATTCTTGTTCCTCCCCCCATTTAAACCAACTGACTTTTTAACAACTTCATTCAAGGGTGCAGCTATTGTACTGAAATCTTTCACAAAATGCCTGTAAAAACTAGCTAACCCATGAAAACTCCTTACCTCACTTACCGATTTTGGTGTAGGCCAATCCCAGATGGCCTTAACTTTCTCCTTGTCCATCTTGATACCCTGCGCAGTTACGACATAGCCAAGAAACACAATTTTTTCCATACAAAAGGTGCACTTTTTAAGATTAGCATATAATTGCTCACTACGCAACACACTAAGTACATTACGCAAATGATCAAGATGCTCATTTAAGTTCTTGCTATAGATCAGCATGTCATCAAAATACACAACCACAAACTTACCTATAAACGCACGTAATACATGATTCATTAAACGCATAAACGTGCTAGGCGCATTTGTATGTCCAAACGGCATGACTAACCATTCATACAAACCATGCTTAGTCTTAAATGCAGTTTTCCACTCATCACCCTTTTTCATCCTAATCTGATGGTACCCACTTTTTAGGTCAATCTTAGAGAAAATACATGATCCATGTAACTCATCTAGCATGTCATCAAGTGATGTGCATCATGGGAATTATAATCCATCTTGTAAAGCTAAATCTAATATGCAAGAGGATTCAGATGGTCCAATGACAAGAGCGAGAGTGAAACAACTACAAAGGGCCTTGACGAGTCAAATTGGAATGATTGAAGCTGCGTCGGAGTTAAAAATTAGCAATCAGTTTGAAATTGGTTCAAGGATGTTTATTTGCCTACAATTGGAACTTGGAGATGGGAAAAGCCCTTAATGGTTCTTTTGATGTTGGGCTACTTGAATTTGGGTTGATATGCAAATAAGTGAAGGAATTGATGCTGTTTATGGTCAGAACAGCAAATGAATTTGAACCCGAATTTGAAGTCATCCATTGCATGTGAAAACAAGACTAATCTAGGTGGATTTCAAGTTCAGAACGTGTTCTTTCTAGATTGTCCAACCATGATTGCATTGGACTTTTGTGTAAGAAGATATGGTTGTTTTAAATTTGGTCTGTTTATGTTAGAAAGGTCAAAAAACGTGTGCTAGTTAATTTGTCTAGGTTAGTTTGTCAAAGTCTGTTTTTTGGGCTTGACTTTTGCCATGTTGAATTTTTCCTAACTTTGGAGGGATGTTCTAAATATAAATATAGTATCAGAATATATAATAAAGGACTTTTTGGCCAAGATTTGAAACTTAATTCACAGAATTAAGAGTTGTTCTTCCAAATTGATTTTGTGAAGAACCTTACCTGACTTATCACTCTTCAATCACAAAGAGTGTGGCGTTGAAATCCTAGATTGATCTTTGTGGCATCCAGATCGACTTATCAAAGTATCATTCTAGTCTATCCTCCATCTTATTTACCTTGAAATCACTATAATCCAGCCTAAACACCTAAAAAAAGACAACACAACCAGACCCATCCTTCATCCATTTTCGTCAAATTCATTGTTGCCGATTTTCGAATCATTCACGGCACATCATCAAGCCTAGGAATAGGATGTCAATACTTTATCGTTATGTTATTGACGGCACGACAATCAACACACATCCTCCATTTTCCATCCTTTTTAGGCACCAGTAGCACTGGCACAGCACAAGGACTCATGCTCTCACGAATGTACCCCTTCATCATCAACTCATCTACTTGCCTTTGAAGCTCCTTTGTCTCCTCGGGGTTGCTTCTATAGGCTGGACGGTTAGGAATCGAAGCTCCGGGCATAAGGTCAATTTGATGTTCAATCCCCCTTAATGGTGGTAATCCATTAGGGATGTCTTCAGGGAATACATCATCAAACTCCTGCATCAAAGAAACAGCCACACTAGGAATAGCACAATCAAGATCATTAGTGTTAAAATAAGCCTCCTTATACACAAGTAAGATCATTGGCTTATTAGTGAAAAATGCAGATCTGATTTGAGATCCTTTTGCATAAAAATTAGGTTGTTTCTTTAATTTTTCCACACTACTATCATCACACGAGCTTACTTTCTTCACTCCTTGGTTTTTACCTCCACTCTCAACCGGTTTAATTAATGATTTAGGTTTAGGCGAATCTGATGGTTTTCTCTCACCATTGTCCTCACGTGAATTTTCACTCTTCCCATCCTTACATTCTTTTTTTAATTTTATTTGATCATCATACACTTGTTTTGGAGAAAGAGGTACAAGAGTGATGGTTTTACCATCCTTTACAATAGTGAACCTATTTCTAAACCCATCATGAATCGCTTTCCGATCAAATTGCCATGGACGCCCCAAAAGTAAGTGACTAGCATGCATTGGGACTACATCACACAAAATCTCATCAGAATACTTCCTAATAGCAAATACAATCAAAACCTGCTTAGTAATCCTCACTTCACCACATTCATTCAACGATTGCAATCTATAAGGCCTAGAATGCTTAATACAACTCAGATTCAATTTCTTCACAAGGGTATCACTAGCAACATTAGCACAACTACCTCCATCAATTATCATGCTACATACCTTGTTTTGGATGTGACATCTAGTGTGAAATATATTTTCCCGTTGCTGATCTACATCATCTTCTTTGATTTGCATGTTCAGCGCACGCCTTATAACCAAGGCCTCTCCCTCAACAGGATATGCAATCTCCTCATCACTACAATCCACCAAAGGTGGCATCTCTTCACTTTCAGATTTGTCACTCTCAGATTCAACCTTCCCATTGTCTCTTGTAAGCATAACTCTTCGGTTTGGACACTGAGATGCAATGTGCCCCTTCCCTAAAAACTTAAAGCATTTAATATCTCTATCACGAGTAGGTTGAAATTCAGATTTACCTTTTCCATCCGTATGAGTATCCTTTTTGGCCTTAGGTGGTTCGGCATTTGCTTTGCTTTGGTTGGACAGGCCCCTCTCTCTTCAAATTCGGCCTCCATATTGAGGAAGATGAAGCCGAATTGGTCTGAAAACGTGTACTGCCCCTTCTCTTTATTTGCCTCTCCACCTTCGTTGCCATATGGACCATGTCCTCCAATTCCACATAATGTTGTAATTCTACAACATTCACAATGTCCCTATTCAGCCCATTTAGAAATCTAGCCATAGTAGCTTCCCGATCCTCAATCACATTGGCCCGAATCATGGCGATCTCCATCTCCTTGAAATACTCATCCACAGACCTAGAACCCTGATTCAAACCCTGCAATTTCAGATACAAATCTCTATAATAGTGGTTAGGCACAAATCGCCTTCTCATCAACACTTTCATCTCCTCCCACGACGCTACCGGCCTCTCTCCACTCCTCCATCTACTAATAACATTCTGATCCCACCAAATCAGTGCATAATCTGTGAATTCGATGACTACCAATTTCACTTTCTTTGCCTCCGAATAGTTATGGCAATCGAAAATCCAATCCAACTTTTTCTCCCACTCCAAATATGCCTCGGGATCGTTTTTACCTTGAAAAGAAGGTATTTTCAGTTTGATAGCATCCAAATCACCATCTAAATCAGCATGTCCCCCAACACTACGGAAATTTTCCCTTCGGCCGAATTGGCCCTTAGTTCTATTCCCATAATCCCTTCGGTTTCTAGGCTGCCGAAAACCTTCCCGATGGCCTATGGCCTCATCCTCAAAACCACCATCACCAATATCATCAACGGCCTCAAAATCCTCATAATCAGCCCTTCTTGGCCTTTCGGCCCTACTGCCACTGTTTGCTTTCGGATCAGACCCAAGCTTCCTCACATTTTGGGTGCTTGTACCAGCCTCCTTGCCACGTTTCTCCACCCTATCAAGTCTATCACACACATTTCCCATCACAAAATTCATCCGCTCCATCATCTGCGTCATGGCTTGCATTTGGAATGTAAGTTCTCCCTCGGGATGGGGTGGTGTGTTGTTTTGATCTGACATGATAGTACCTGCAAAAATTGTTTAGTGGTAAAAAAAAAATTATCCTCACGTCGCTCGTGTTTCGCTCAATCACTCTTAATGTCCTCACACGCTCACACCTCTCGTCTCACCTTCTTGCGGTTCTTGCGAAACTAAAACCAACACCAAATAAAACCAACTTGGCAGCACAATCCAAATATATATATGACTCAAGAAGCAATAAAAACTAGAAAACAAGCAAAACAAAACTGCGATGATAGTCTCGCGAGTAACAAGCGAGTCTATCCAAAATGTGAACGAAATTGAAGACTCGAATAAAAATAGAAACAAAAAATATGCAAAATCATGAAACAACACCCAAATATGTTGGATATGATGAAAATAAACTGCAAGAAACGAAAACAACAGAAAGCAAGCGAATTTCAAAAGTTGACGCAAAACAGACTCGTTTACGACGAGTTAAGTCCGAATCTGGAACCTAAAGTAAATGATGTCCAATTGAGTTAAAATTTCTTATATAGTGCGATATCAACCCAAATAGACAGAATATAAAGTTTGAGTAATTTACGATAAGGTTTGATATACTAACGCAAAAACGTTATGAATCAGACCTGATTAGACCCGAATTTGAAACCCAAAGCAAACGATATCCAATTGAACCCAAATTTGATAAGTGGTGCGATTAGGACCCCAGTAATGATAGTATCAAATTTGAGCTAATACCGAGTTGATTTGATCTAATTTTCTCTTGTTTAGTTTTCTGCGGCAGAATCCAATAAAAGTCTTTTTGAACGATTTGTTTTTTGCTTTTCTCTCTTCTTTTTTATGCTACTGATATATTTTGAACAATAACAGAATGAAATAGCTAAATGTTTTTTTATTTTTTTGATATGCTGCAAAATCAAGGAGAAGAAGAAATTGGACACTAAGGAATTTTTTGCGGAAACAACAAGAAACGAAAATTTTAGAAGGATATAATCTGATTAATGGAGCCAAGCTCTGATACCAAATGATGCGAACCTCGTGATCACGTGGTCACGCAACCCACACTTAAAGACACCAATTCCTAGAAAACCAAGTAAATCAGATTTGATAGGAGTGTGATACAAAGATAACTTGTACCTAGGCACCAGCACTATTAGAAACGGAAACCCCCACCCAACGAATATTGATTCGCGAACGAGAAGTACTTAGATGACGCCACGAAGCCAGTTGTTCTTCGATAAGTCGTTTTCAGTTCTTTCGAGAACCAAGGAAGGGAGATTATCCCACCAAGACACAACAAGTGCAGCAAAGAAGTTTATTGATCTGAAAAATGAGTAACCTTACATGTTTGGTTATGCCTTTATTTATACTGACTCTAGACTTAAAAAAACCCTAATGGACCCCCTTTAGGTGGACTTATATGAAGCCCACTTACAATTGACCCAAATAAGTAATAATAACCAAAAAACTAAGAAGAAAATAATAAAAATCCAAAAATTACCATCCTAAATATGCTAGAATTAGATTTGTCACCCTTAAGAAGTCTTACATAAACTAGAAAAAATCTGATTTGAAACATTTGTGTTGCTGCCCCCTTTCCTTTGATGTCCTTGATTAGCTTGGATTTCCTTGTTTAAATTAGACAAATAAGAAAACAAATTTCCTCCTTTGTTGCTGATTTAATTACTTTCCTTTCTATGTTAGGAAAAGCATTAAATAGTCCTCCTCTCTTTAGGAATAAGATATGGCCAACTTCCTTACTTAATTAGGAGAATAAATTGCTGACTTTTTATCCTTGTAGCATTAGGAAAAAAAACAAGCCCAACAAGGCTGGTATTGGGCCGGACATATCAACCCCTTATTCCACACGAATTGGGCTCTTCTTGGACCTGAACTAGATGAATTAAAGGATGTCCTTCATGCTCCTTAAATGTCCCAAGTCCTTCTAGGTCCATCTTGCTCCATAAGTTCTGAACAAGCCCATTCAATGTTTCTTTAAGCTTCTTTGCCCTAGCTCCTGTGATTGGCCCAATTGGCACTTCCAATGGGTCGTTGGCATGATTACGCTTGGTGTTGGGCTGATCCGCATCATTTTTTACCTTATAGAAGTCCTGTATAAGCTAGGAGAAATCTGATTTGGAAAATTTGTGCTGCCACCCCGTTTAGGTCCTTAATTAGCTTGGATTTCCTTGTTTAACTTGGACAAATAAGAAAACAAATTTCCTCCTTTCTTATTGATTTAATTATTTTCCTTTCTAGGCTAGGAAAATCATTAAATAATCCTTCCCTCTTTAGGAATCAGATATGCCAAAACTTAATTGTTTAGGAGAATAAATTGCTGACTTTCTATCCTTGTATCATTAGGAAAAACAAGACTAACAGGGCTGGTATGGGGCCGGAGACATCAGCCCCTTATTCCACACGAATGGGGCTCTTCTTGGACCTGAATTAGAGGTTGTCCTTCATGCTCCTTAGATGTACAATACATTTTGTACAAGCCCATTCACTGCTTCTTTAAGCTTAGTTGCCCTAACTCTTGTAATTGGCCCAATTGGCACCTCTAACGGGTCGTTGACATGATTACGCTTGTAAAAGTATGATATTATCACTTATATTTCTGCCCTCAACAAAAGCAGATTGGAAAGGCCTAACCAAATCTGACAATACTCCTTTAATTCTATTAATGATGAGCTTGACAATGTATTTGTAAATGGTATGACAACATGAGATAGGCCTAAAGTCCTTAACTTTTGATAGGTTAGGGACTTTAGGGGTTAAAGATATAGTTGTAACATTTACCTACATAAGAAGCTGACCAGAAGAGAAGAAAGATCGAATAACATTAATAGTGTCCGGGTCGACAATACTCCAAGATTTCTTATAGAAACCTACACCGAAACCTATTCAGTTTAATGTGTGAGAGATATTCTTGCATTTGTTGGTTCTTCAATGAATTAATTTGACTTATTGAAGATTAATTAGCTTTGTGGCATCAATCGACTTCATTTCAATAGTATTGGTGCCTTAAAACATGTTTTCATTGTGTTACACTCTTATTAGATCTCTTTCGGCTTTCCAGGATCAGATCTCAATCTTTATTATGGGTTGCATGACCTCGGATCATGAGGTTTGCATCAGATATGAACTAAGTCAGGTCCGAATTTGGTCTTAAAATGTCCGCCGATCAATTTTGCGAGATCAAACATATCTCTAAAAACGTAAATTAGATCGAGCTTAAATTTTACAGGGAGATACTATATCCATAGAATTGTATTATGGTACATTTTTAGGTCAATGGAGTTCAAGAACATATTATTTCAGAGAGTCAAACTTACTAGAAAAATCTTGTCAAATCTGTTATTAGTAAGTTCGACTCTCTAAAATAATATTATTCTCCTTGAATTAGATCTCTGAAATCTTCTCTGAATATTATTTTAGATATCTAGTTTCCAACACAACTTAAAAAGCTTGACTCTATTAATCAGGTTATATCCTTCTGAAATTTTCGTTTCTGCAAAAATTTCTTAGTGTCCAATTTCTTCTTCTCCTTGTATTTGTGGCATATAAAAAAAATTATTGTTTCATTCTATTACTGTCCAAAATATATCAGTAGCATAAAAAAAAAGAGAAAAGGAAAGAAAAAACAAATCGTTCAAAAAAACGTTTATTGGTTTCTGTCGCACGAAACTAAATAAGGGAAAATTGGATCAAATCTTTTCGGAATTATCTCAAATATGATAATCTAATTACTAGGGTCCTAATCGCACCATATATTAAGTTTAGGGTCAATTGGATATTGTTTGCTTTGGTTTTCAATTTCAGGTCTCATTCATAATGTTTTTGCGTCAGCATATCAAACCTTATCGTAAATTACTCAAATTGTATATTCTATGTATTTGGGTTGAAATAGCACTATATCCGAAAGTTTATCCCAATTGGACATCATTTACTTTAGTTTCCAAATTCGGACTTAACTCGTCGAAAACTAGTCTGTTTTGCGTCAACTTTTGAAATTCGCTTTCTTTCTGTTGTTTTCCTTTCTAGCAGTATATTTTCAACATATCTAACATATTTGGAAGTGGTGGGAGGTTGTATTGCATAAACATGCTATCCCACTATTCTCTTTCATTTTATAGCTATTCATGAGGCTTTTCTGACTCAAGATATACTTATGTCTTATAGTTATCTTATGACTCAAGATATGCCTTTTATATGGAGGTGTAGGGAAGATGTTGATCACTTGTTTTGTTATTGCCCATTCTCTAATTGTATTTGGTATGATCTTTATTCTAAATGTCTCATTCCTTTTAGGCATCCTTCTTGGGTCAGTACCATTTCACGGCTCTCTTTTTCAGGTAGAGGTAGCTCTATTAAATCTTTGATAATCAGATTGATGTTAGCTATTGTGGTTTACTATATTTGGAGGAAGAAGAATGTTAGGCTTCATGATGAGGCTTCTCGCAACAACTCGATTGTTTATAGCAATATTGTTCATTATATTGTTTCTAAAGTTAATCTTCTTCATAATATGGCCTCTTCAGATGCTAATAGACAACTTAATATTCTGTAAGGATTTTATGATGATATTTTCATTTCTTGTTGATTTGTTTCTTGTTTAGGTTTTTATGGCATGTCCTCTTAACCTCTCTCTAGGGTATGCCCATGTTTTCTTGTCTGTTGCTTTTGGTTAAGTGGGGTTTTTTTCCCACCTTTTAGTGAAGTTTGGCCCTTTGGTTTGTTTTTTTGGTTAATATAATATAAGTATAAAATGTAAAAAAATATAAAGAACATGACAGGTGCTTGGTAGTGCCATACTTGTGCACAATAATCATGAAACTTGACTCGATAGTCAACTCAATAATTCAAGTCAATGAAAAAGCTTCATTTTTTTTTTACTAAAACCATGTTATTTTATTCTTTTAAAGTCAATTGTTGAGTTAACCAGATCAATCCTCAACCCGCCAGCTACACCTTAAATCAAGTCAACTCCCAAACCAATCTTGTAAATATGTTGTGCACCTTATCATCTTCCTTCCAAGCTTGTGACAACTACCTCAAATTGAGGTACCCGTTTTTTTTTTTTTTTACTTAAGGCCTTGTTACACCAATTTTTTATTTTCGATATATACTTAGCTTAGCCTTGTTACACCATTTTGTTTTGTGCGAAAGAAGAACATAGAAACAAACTAGGCCCTCCCTCTAAAAAAGGACACCAGCCAAATCATCCTGCAGTAGCAAATTCAATCTTAGTGGAGGAGACCATATCTCCATAGAAGCATCTTGTGGAGATCCCAACCTAGTTAATCTATTAGCACGAAGGTCCCCTCTCGCATGATATGAGAAATTGATTTAATGATACCATCCTTCAGAGGATCATGACTGCTAAGAATGAGGTTTAAATCATTACAATTCCCAGTTATGCTAGGACCTTTGTAAAAGGAAACATTTTGGCGAATAATATTTCATTGATTAGCAGTGCAATCCCTAACCCATGGGCAGTTCCTCATTAATTGATAGAAATTAAAAATTTATCCAAAACCCATTAAACATAATACAGGAGTTGATTAGCGATATTTGCAAGTCAGCAAATTTTCTTATGGAAATTTAATAAAAACCCTGATCATTCTTCAATAGATCTGTAATTGTGATTCACTTCCATATATGGAATTATAATCTCTGCTTATATGTATATATAGGTCTAAAGCTATGTTATTGTGTGCATTATTGGAACTAATTAGAAGGTTGGAAAGGCCATTAAAACCTAAGGTACTTTCTTATTGTTCATTCTTTTAGCTTTTATTGTTTTTGTTTACCTTCTATTATTTTAAATTTCTTATCTGCTAGCTTTTTTCTGTCCTTAACTTCTTAGAAACAGATATAAAGACTATGGTTTAAGACCACTTTGTTAATTCCTTATCAGGGTTTTTCTGTTCTCTCTATTTTGTTATGCTAAATGCTTGTTGTTTACGTATAATGTCACGTTTGAAACGAAGTTTAGCTTGAAAAATCATCATTTTTTTTATGCTTTTTCAAGATTAACTTAGTTTGAAACATGTGTCTAAACATAGCCATGTGTCTATACATGGCTACGCAAATAGAAATTATTAATGATAAACTCTCATGTTGCTAGGAAAAAAAATGAAAAATGGGTCGTGGTAAGCTAAACATGGAACTCATATGCAATGAGAAATCTCAGATGATTACATATCACAAAATAAAGACGGGTTTAACAAAGAAAGCTAGGGAGTTCCAAATTCTCTGTGGTGTAGATTTATGTGTTATCATTTTTGGGCCAAATCTGAATAATCACATGGTCACATGGTCACGCAACCCACACGCAAAGACACTAATTCCCGGAAAGCCAAGTAAATTAGGTTTGATAGGAGTGTGACACAAAGATAACTTGTACCTAGGCACCAGCACTATTGGAAACGGAGACCCCCACCCAACAAATATTGATTCGTGAACGAGAAGTATAAGGATGACGCCACGAAGACAGTTGTTCTTTGATAAGTCGTTTTCAGTTCTTTAGAGAACTAAGGAAGGGAGATTATACCACCAACACACAATAAGTGCGACAAAGAAGTTTATTGATTTGAAAATTGCGTAACCTTACATGTTTGGTTATTTCTTTATTTATACTGATTCTAGACTTAAAGAAACCCTAATGGACCCCCCTTAGGTGGACTTATATGAAGCCCACTTACAATTGACCCCAAATAAGTAATAATAACCCAAAAACTAAGAAGAAAATAATAAAAATAATAAAAATCCAAAAATTATCATGCTAAATATGCTATAATCAGATTTGTCACCAAAAGAAGTCTTAAATAAACTAGGAAAAATTTGATTTGGAAAATTTGTGTTGCTGCCCCCTTTTGATGTCCTTGATTAGCTTGGATTTCCTTGTTTAACTTGGACAAATAAGAAAACAAATTTTCTCCTTTGTTCCTGATTTAATTACTTTCCTTCCTAAGTTAGGAAAAACATTAAATAGTCCTCCCATCTTTAAGAATAAGATATGGCCAACTTCCTTACTTAATTAGGAGAATAAATTGCTGACTTTTTATCCTTGTAGCATTAGGAAAAATAACAAGCCTAACAAGGCTGGTATTGGGTCGGACACATCAACCCCTTGTTCCACACGAATTGGGCTCTTCTTGGACCTGAACTAGATGAATTAAAGGATGTCCTTCATGCTCCTTAAATGTCCCAAGTCCTTCTAGGTCCATCTTGCTCCATAAGTTCTGAACAAGCCCATTCAATGCTTCTTTAAGCTTCTTTGCCCTAGCTCCTGTGATTGGCCCAATTGGCACTTCCAATGGGTCGTTGGCATGATTACGCTTGGTGTTGGGCTGATCCGACCAATCGTGTTGATGCGAACCTCGTGATCACCTGGTCACGCAACCCACACGCAAAGACACCAATTCTTGGAAAGCCAAGTAAATCAGGTTTGATAGGAGTGTGACACAAAGATACTTGTACCTAGGCACCACACTACTGGAAACGGAGACCCCCACCCAATGAATATTGATTCGCGAACGAGAAGTATAAGGATGATGCCACTATATATTTAGGATATTGAATTTGAATTTATTATTGTTATTATTATTTTCTTCTTAGTTTAGAGTTTATTTATATTATTTGGGTTTAATTGTAAGTGAACCTCATATAAGTCCACATAAAAAGTCCATTAGGGTTTGTTTCAGTCTAGAGTCAGTATAAATAATGGCATAACCAAACATGTAAGGTTAGATAATTCAGATTAATAAAACTTCTTGTTTGTCGTACTTTGTATGTGTGTTAGTGAGATACTCTCCCTTCCTTGGTTCTCTAAATAACTGAAAAATGACTTATCGAAGAATAATTGACTTCGTGGCGTCATCCTTATACTTCTCGATCGCGAATCAATATTTGTTGGGTGGGGGTTTCCATTTACAATAGTTCTGGTGCTTAGGTACAAGTTACCTTTGTATCACACTCCTATCAAACCTGATTTACCTAGCTTTCCAGGAATTAGTGTCTTTTACATGTGAGTTGTGTGACCGCTTGATCACAAGGTTCACATCATTTAGTATCCTTTTATTTCTTTAATTTTTGTTTTTATCTTCCGCATCAATTTTTCTTTGGTCAGATTGTCTTCTTCCTATGTTATTCTTGATTAGTTACGTTGAATTGAGTCTTTTGGGATTAAAAAAAGGTGTCATATTATTCTTTTTATCCAGAATTTCTTTTTAGAGTCAAAAAGAAATTTTAGAAAACATTATTTAGAAAAAAGGGGTTTGTTTCACTTCTGTTTTGTGTCCACTGATCAAGCCATATTGTAATTGTGTCAAAATTAATTTTCAACTCATTTGAACATCGTTTGGCTTAGGTTCCAAATTCGGGTTTTTAGGGGCTGATTCGCGTCAGTTTCGCGTCCATATATCAAATCAATTCAAAATTAAATCAAACTTTATATTTTGGTTGTTTGGGGGAGAATTAACTCTAAATGTCAAATTTCATACCATTTGGAAGCCGTTTGGTTTAAGGTCCAGATTTGGGTCTAAACTCTAAAGGGGTTTGTTACGCTTGTCAATTAACTCTTGGCTTTTGTTTTAGGTTTTGATATAAAAAAATGCAAACGGAGTATTACAATTAGGATACCAATTATTCTGATGAGGTATTACGACAAAAGAAGATGAGGATTCAAAAGGAGAGGTGGTATCAAAGGGAGAGAAATAAATAGATTAGTGTTCTAAAATAAAACCAAGAGTCTATCCCGTATTCTAGGGGAGATGCAAGAACTTGATGTGTTAACGGCATGAGTTGATTGATGCCCAGCAAGCTTCAGAAAAAGAAGAGTAAAAACGCTGCAATGATGATAAATGAAAGAGAAGGGTACTACCTTCATCCAAAGTTGTTGGAGATGATTGTTGCCAAGAAAAGAACTCTTAAAGCGTCAAAAAGATGCTAAAAAAAACCAAGAGGCTATCCCTATTAATAATTCGAGGATGAATCATCTTCAAGAGATAGGCAATGATATGACATGGGCAATGAAAAAACAATCAGATTCGGATTCTGACGTAAAATGCGCAACTACCTTGTTTTACAACAATAGTTATTATTCTCAATCTAACCGTTGGATTGAGTTGAAATTTTATGTCGAATCTTCTAACATGTTGTCCTCGCTTGAGTTAAACTTTCAGGTCAATTGGAATTCAAGAAGGCATCGCAATACTAGTCAATAAAGGCTATATGAGTTTTGTTATTTACTTCCTTTTGACTTGTGGACTTCCTAATCGTAGTTTTGTTTTGCTTTGTTTTCAGTATATTTATTGATTCTTGAGTCTGAAAATTATAATTAGAGTGCGCTGCGAAGGCTACTGACTTTGATTTGTTGATTTCAGTTCCTAAAGAACCAAAAGAAAGCAAGTTGTGAGGTAAAAGGCATTGTGAGCTTATTAGAGTGAAAAGCCTTGGTATTAGATTTTTTGGGTTAAAATTTCAAATCTGGAAGCCTAAGGAAGCTCTCCTCGGAGAAAGAGAGAGAGTGTGGTGCTGTCGGAGCTACATCTACTCCATCCACCGTTGGATTGTTCTCATTTCTGACTATGTTGTTCCTTCCAACCTTCTCTCAACATTGACCGAACAGATTTGTTATCCAATCAACGAGGTAAGAGATATTGATCTCGCAATATTTCTACTATTCTGCATTTTCAGTTCTGGAACTATGGAGAAGTGGTGAAGTTGCAGCATAGTGAATGGATTTTCTTCATGATTTCTCTTATGGCTGTCATATACATGAAGGCCTTTTCCATATGTGAAGATTAAATCACAGTTCTTTGGAAAAAGTTTCATTTTTCTTGCTAGTTTGAGAGTGGTTTGTCGTAGCTTGATCTTCTTTTTTCACCGTTGGATCGTTACCATTTTTGAGTATGTTGTTCTTCGGAACCTACTCTACATCTTGACCGAACGGATCATTGTTACAATTAGTGTGCTGGGAGATATTGGCCTCGTAATTCTGTAATTCTCTTCTTCCTTCATGAACTAATCTGCATCTTGTTGTTTATGAGTTAGGTTGCTGTTATTTTTTAGCTTAGGTTGCTTCTTGGAGTCAGTTTATCTTCTTAGAATTTTGTTCTCTCTAGTATTTGTATGCTACCATAATGTCTCCATGTTCTTCTGTGGAAAATGTTCCAATGGTTAGCTCTAACATTGAACAACACAATCAAGTTAAGTCTGGAAATACATTAAGATTAGAACCGCAAGATATGTTGAATAGCCATGGGATGAGGATTTCTCAGTTTCAAGCTGATTCTGATGTTAGTATAGAGAAACATGTGTTGTTCCAGAAATGAACCATATGTTGGGTTCTAAAGTTGATGAGGTGAAGGTAGGGTCTCATCAACAAGAACAACTAAAACTTAGACCCAAATTGAATTTTTTAAATGCTTTGAAGGGTTCTGATGTTGATAACAATGAGGGTAGCAAGACCCTTGGCATTAGTTCAGTCCGTAATCTGCACTTTGCTCCCCCTACTATGACTGATGGTAGTGTGACAGTAGCTCCTCCACTTGATGTGTTTGAAGATGGCTGTGAATTTTGGAAATCCACCCTAGTTGGTCATTTTGTGGGGCAGAAATTACCGTATCCCGTGGTTAATTCTATTGCCAAAAGAATATGGAGCTCCTACGGTCTATCAGAAGTTTTGTCTTCGGATAATGGTTTCTTCATCTTCAATTTTGATTATGTTGATCATGCCACTAATGTGCTGGAAAGAGCCCCATGGCACATGGCAAACAGGCCTTTGGTGCTTAAACGTTGGCACCCGAACATGGAATTTTTGAAAGATGATTTGGCCAGAGTTCCGGTATGGATTCGGCTGTATAATGTCCCTCTCGAGTATTGGACTATTAAGGGGTTGAGCTGTGTAGCGAGTGCTATTGGAGTCCCCCTTCATGCGGATCATACGACATTGTTGCGTAAAAGGCTTAGTTACGCAAGAGTTTGCGTTGAGATAGATGCTTCGAAGACGTTGGTTAAGGAATATGATCTTCGTTGTCCAAATGGGTATTCATAACAATTTCAGCTGAGTACGAATGGATACCGTCGAAGTGCAGTAATTGCAATGTCTTTGGACACACCACAGCGCTATGTGCTACTAATAACATTAATAATCTTAGAGTGGTGGCAGAGGGTAAGAGGAATCTAGGAGCTATGAACTCTAAATCTGCGGATAACAAGCAGAATCAGTTTCAGTGGCAGGTAGTTGGTAAATGAAACAAGGGTTCTGTGAGTGGGGAGAATGCTCCCTTGGCATCTAAAGTGGGTAATTGTAATGAGAATGGTTGTTCAACATCTGGTATACATATGTCTGCTTGTAATATGATTGATCATGCGGCATCAGATGTGCGCAATCCTTCCTCTCCTCTTGTCTTGAAGAGTTTACGAGAAGACATGAAACAGGAGCAAGGGGATGCAAGTACTGCTTTAGATCAAGATATGGACGCAATGAGAGGTGATACAGATGGGGAACAAACCGATAAGGAGTTAACGTCAACGATCCTGACAACCCCTCAAACCCTGAATTCCACCGAAAGGGAAACTGTTAATCAGTTAGCTATTAAGGCTAGAGACTCTCTAGAGAAAAAGAAAAAGGGTTCAAAAGCCTCTTCAAAGAAGAATAAGAATTCTGGCTCCTCTCCAGGAGGCACGTCAAGGTAATCTTTGTGTTGCTGTTTGTACTCCTCTTTATTTTCCTATGATTATTGGATGTTGGAATATTAGAGGTTTGAATGATCCTATAAAGCATTCAGAATTGCGTCGGCTCATCCATCAAGAGAGGATAGCTCTTTTTGGTCTGGTTGAAACTCGAGTTAAAGACAAGAATAAAGAGAATGTTTCTCAAATTCTTCTGCGTTCTTGGTCCTTCTTGTATAATTATGATTTCTCTTGTCGTGGGTGTATTTGGGTTTGTTGGAATGCTGATACAGTGAAGGTGGATGTTTTTGGAATGTCAGACCAGGCTATTCATGTTTTTGTCACTATATTAGCTACCAATATCAGTTTCAATACTTCAATTATTTATGGAGACAATAATGCTTCCTTACGTGAGGCATTATGGTCTGATATAGTGAGTCGTAGTGATGGATGGGAGTCAACCCCGTGGATTCTTATGGGTGACTTTAATGCTATCCGCAACCAGTCGGACAGGTTAAGAGGGTCTACTACGTGGGCTGGTACTATGGACAGATTGGATACATGTATTCGAGAAGCGAAAGTAGAGGATCTTCGGTATTCAGGTATGCATTATACTTGGTCGAACCAATGTCCTGAGAATCTGATTATGCGGAAACTAGATAGAGTGCTTGTAAATGAGAAGTGGAATCTGAACTTCCCATTATCGGAAGCGAGATTTTTGCCTTCGGGTATGTCAGACCATTCTCCTATGGTGGTAAAGGTTATTGGCAATGATCAGAACATAAAGAAACCATTCAGATTCTTCGATATGTGGATGGATCATGACGAGTTCATGCCCTTGGTGAAGAAGGTATGGGATCAGAATTCGGGGGGTTGTCCAATGTATCAGCTGTGTTGCAAACTAAGAAAGCTAAAGCAGGAATTGAAACTTTTCAATATAGCTCACTTCTCCAACATTTCAGATAGAGTTAAAGATGAAAAAAACGAAATGGATAAGGCTCAACAGGCTCTGCATACAGCGCATGAGAATCCAATTTTATGTATGTGAGAAAGGGATGCTGTTCATAAATACGCTTCTACCGTCAGGGCTGAAGAGAGTTTTTTCAAACAGAAGGCAAAGATACAATGGCTTAGCTTGGGGGATCAGAATACTAGCTACTTTCACAAATCAGTAAATGGAAGACAGAATAGAAATAAGCTTCTATCACTTACAAGGGAGGATGGAGAGGTTGTCGAAGGACACGAGGCAGTCAAATCAGAAGTAATTGCATACTTCCATCGTGTGTTAGGAGTGGATCAGATGCCTAGGGTTCTGAACGAGGAAGTGATGGAATCGGCAATTAACTTGAAACTGTCTTCAACGCAACAGCATGTACTCGCACAAGATGTAACAAGGGAGGAGATTAAGCATGCTATGTTTAGTTTGAAGAACAACAAAGCCCCTGGTCCGGATGGCTTTAACGCAGGTTTCTTCAAAAGAATGTGGCACATAGTTGGGGAAGATGTAATCAACGCTGTTAGATCCTTCTTTCAGACTCGTAGAATGCTTAAACAAATGAATGCTACATGCATTTCCCTTATTCCTAAAGTTGCTAATCCTACAAGGTTGACAGATTTTCATCCTATATCTTGCTGCAATACAGTGTACAAATGCATCGCTAAGATTCTAGCTGTGAGAATCAAAGTTGTTTTGCCATCCTTAGTTGATCCATATCAGACTGCTTTTATCTCAGGATGGAGAATCAGTGATAACATTCTTTTGTCTCAAGAACTAATGAAAGGCTATCATAAATCTACGGGACCTGCTCGTTGTGCTATGAAAGTTGATCTGATGAAGGCTTATGACTCGGTGCGGTGGGATTTCGTTGACACTATGTTAATAAAAATGGGATTCCCTAGAACAGTCATTGATTGGATCATGGTTTGTGTTACATCATGTCAATTCTCTATCAACGTCAATGGTGAACTTGCAGGTTACTTTCAAGGGGGAAGAGGGCTGAGACAAGGGGATCCATTGTCCCCATATTTGTTTGTCCTATGTATGGAAATCCTTTCGGGGCTATTTTGCAAGATGAGTGCCAACCAAGAATTCAAGTTCCACTAGAGATGCAAGAAGGACAAAATTTCTCATCTTTGTTTTGCTGATGACTTGATGATTTTTAGCAACGGGGATGTAAACTCAATTCATATGATCAGAACTGTGCTCACAAAGTTTCAAGATCTATTAGGTCTGTATCCAAATTCAAACAAAAGTGACATCTTCTTGATCGGTGTATTAAATGCGGAGAGGGAACAAATTATTCATATTCTTGGGTTTAGAGAGGGGGAGCTCCCTATGAAATATTTGGGAGTACCTCTTCTCTCGTCCAGACTAAAGGCTATTTATTGTAAGGGCCTCGTGGATCGAATCACCTCTAAAGTTCGACATTGGACTTGTAGAACACTCTCGTATGCAGGACGGGTACAACTGAATAATTCAGTCTTATTTTCCATACAGGTCTATTGGGCATCTCTCTTTCTCTTACCTGGGCAAGTAGTTAAAAATATGGAGCAAATTATGAAATCCTTTCTTTGGTCAGGTTCAGATATGAGAACTACTTGCGCTAAAGTGGCTTGGGATCAGGTATGTTTTCCAAAAAAGGAGGGTGGGCTAGGAATAAAAAGGATAACAGAATGGAACAAGATTGCTTTATTGAAACACATTTGGAACCTGTGCAATGACTCAGATGGCTCAATATGGTCTACTTGGATCAGATCTAATCTGTTGCGAGGTAGGAATTTCTGGACAATCAAGACGCCACAGAATTGCTCTTGGGCTTGGGGAAAGATTCTAAAGCTCAGATCCTTAGCATGGCCGAAGATGAAGTACATCATAGGAGATGGAATGACAACCTCCCTATGGTTTGATAATTGGCATCCTCACAGCCCACTCGCGGATTCTTATGGGGAAAGATTCATCTATGATTCAGGTATGACCAAGAACGCGAAGGTGAATGTGCTAATTCAGAACTCGGAATGGAAAACTCCTACCACCCAAGCTATTGGCTGGCACCCCATTATAGAAGCTATTCCTTCCAATTCTAATCCTAAGATGGGGCAAAAGGATGAGATAGTTTGGTTGGATTCGCCAAATCACAGATTCTCGGTCAAAGTAGCTTGGGAACAACTAAGACGTCATCGTCAGATGGTTGAATGGCATGACATTGTGTGGTTCAAGAATGCTGTTCCAAGACATTCATTTCTTCTATGGATGGCTGTCCAACAGAAGCTCACAACTCAAGATAAACTTCATCGGTTTGGTATACATGGTCCCAATAGATGTCACTCTGTCTCCGCAACAATGAGGATCACAACCACTTGTTCTTTGAATGCTCCTATACTAAAGCGATCTGGTGGGATGTTTGTGACAGATGCGACATCCCAAGAATGATAAAAAGCTGCGATGAATGGATTCGATGGGCCACTGTCTCTTGGCATGGCAAGAGTTTCGTCAATTTTTCTCGTAAACTGAGTTTTGCAGCTACAGTGTATCATGTATGGCAAGAACGGAATGCAAGGATCTTTGCTGGAATGTTTAGAACTTTGAATTTGGTCTTTAATCAAATTGAATGTATCATTCGTGATAAGCTTGATTTGATGAGGAATGTCGTACCAACAAATGAAAACAAATGGATCCAACGAGCTTGGAGGGTGAATACCATAGATTCTTAATTTGTTAGTTAGCTGGTTGTATTGGTTTCCCTAACAAATCTAGTGAGGTTTCAGTTTTATGGTCGGTGGCTAGCCTGTAGCCATCTGTTGTTTTATGTTTCTGTTATCATTGTAAATCTGGGGTATGCCCCTTATAACGTTTGTATCCTCTTCTTTTAATACATACGTCAACTTACCAAAAAAAAGACTTGTGGACTTCCTATTTGGCTAGGATTCTTTTCCTACAAGGATGTGACAACTTGTTTTGGAAATTTTCTAGTCTAGCTGATGTGGACCAGCCCAGAAACACCAGTAAGGACCCATTACATGTTCCAAATGGTCCAATGACTTGGTCCAAGACAAAGGCATTGAAAGAGGCATTGAATGCATTGGTTTTGAATGTTTCAACCAAGTCAGAATTGAAAGGTCCATTAGAGTATCAAGAGGAGACCCTAGTACATCTTATCCATGTGCAAGAGGGGTCCAACACAACCTTATTTGGGCCATGAGGTGAGGACAGCAAAGGAAACAAAAGAATCCTTCTACAACTTGGAAACAACATGGGTGGGCTACCTTTTCCTCTTGTTTCTAGGATTAAGGGGCTGCATGGAAGGCTATAAATAAGCCTTGAATCAGTTCTATAATATTTTACTTCCTTCTCTTCTTCTCATGACAGAACATGGATTTAATATTATGGGCTTTGTTTTATTTTGTTAGCTACAGCCCAAGGCTTGTTTGGGCTTAATTAATACTTTGTTTTCAGTTAGGATCCAAAGCTTGTTTGGATTAAGTTATGGACTTTTCAGTTTAGGGTTTTGGGTCAGTTTTGCGTGGACCTCATTTAAGTCCACATAAGGGGTCCATTAGGGTTAACTTTTCAAGAACTATTTAAACTCATGTAAGCCAAAATTTCGACAGCTTTTAAGTCATTCCTAGGCTTAATGACATGTTAGATGAGTTACATGGATCCTGTATTTTCTCTAAAATCGACTTGAAAAGTGAGTACCATCAAATTAGAATGAAATAAGGTGATGAGTGGAAAACAACATTTAAGACTAAGCATGGTTTGTATGAATGGTTAGTAATGCCGTTTGGACTTACAAATGCACCTAGTACGTTTATGCGTTTAATGAATCATGTGTTGCGTGCATTCATAGGTAAGTTTGTGGTTGTGTATTTTGATGACATTCTGATCTATAGCAAGAACTTAACTGAGCATCTTGATCATTTGCGTAATGTACTTAGTGTGTTGCATAGTGAGAAATTGTATGCTAATCTTAAAAAGTGTGCCTTTTGCATGGAGAAAATTGTGTTTCTTGGCTATGTTGTAACTGCACAGGGTATCGAGATGGATGAGGAGAAAGTTAAGGCCATCCGGGATTGGCCTACTGATTGTGCATCAAAAGTATCATTAAGTCTCTTATTTTACATATGTATTTATTGTTTTTATTTGGGTTTTTTTATAATAATTGATGTGTTTTTTAGTAATGAAGTTTCTTTTAATATTTCGATAGGTTTTTGGAGCTTAAATGAATTATTTCAGAAAATTCAACGTCGGAATTCGGAACAAAGAATTGAAGAGAAATTTAGTTGAAGATTGAAGAAAATCTTGGTTCAAATAAGTACTCCAAATTTGCCCCAAAAATCAATTCTATTCCAATTCTAGAAAAGAATATCATATGATCTATTTCAAGCCCAAACTTGCCTTATGTTGTGTGCAAACTTCAACCATCAAACACTCAAGGTTTTAATGTCAATCTTAGCCCAAATAATAGGTACATTTGTATCCTTATTTGATGCTTAAATTCAGCCCCAAATCAGCCTCCAAATCAGCCCAAGCACAATCCATGATCTTACATGTCCACACAACAAATAACATTTGATTTATTTTGGATAATTCATTGATCCAAGAGGGCAAGCACATGGATGGAAAGCTGAAGGGGACATTGTCACATTATTTTGGGTCAAAAAGAAGAAAGAGACAGCTCACAAAGGAGGAAGAAAAACGTGCACCAAAGTGTTCTCCAAGCTGGCCTGATTTGATTTACCAGAACACCTTTCGGTGTTTTGCCCATAACTTTTGACTCAGATGTCCAAATGAGCTGTTCTTTAATGATCTGAAAGCTAACATAATGGCCTATAAATATGTCTGTAATAGCCATCTTCAGAAGAGGCTTTTAAGAGGGTCGAATTGCTGTCCAAAGTTAGAGTCAGATTTGTGTCCGAATATTTACTGAAATTGTGTTGTGTTCTTCTTTATAGATTTCGGTTCTTTAGCTTGTAAAACTTATTATTTCAGTGTGATTCAAGTTATTTCATGTTTATTGAAGTGTTCTTATATATAATCATGGTTGGTTAATCTCCTTCTTGGATCCAAATCAAGGATGATGGTGATTGAGGTGAGTTCTTTAAGATATTAATGAATCTTAATGTTTATCTTCTTATTTTCTTCATGAATGTTTTATTATTGCAAAGAAATTTTAGAAATAATTTAGGTAATGTTATAATCTTGAATTTTTATGCACAAACCTTAGTTTTGGTATAGAGATTGCTTGATTCAATGTCTTACTTAATATGAAAGTACTTGTTCATTCTTAAGCAATAATCAATCTTCATCTTTTTAAACTTCATTGTAATATCTTCCGATCTAATATCACCATCGTTGATATTAGGTTAAGTTATCTTATATATGTTGAAGAATCACCAATACATCACGATTAAAATTGATTTGGACCAAGACTTACTTTTTCTTGTCATTTAAAATCTATTTACACTTTTTCATCTTTGAAAACAAATCCATCAATCATTTTCAACCAAGTTATTGTTAATTTAATTTCTCTTGAGTTTTTTTTTTGTTACCTAGCTTACTTTCCAGATCTAGCTCTCTGTGGATATGACCTCGATCTTACCGAGTTAATTGCTACATCGCACACTCGTGCACTTGCGAGTTAAAACAAGCCGGACATAAAAAGCGACCAAGCAATTTTGGCGCCGTTGCCGGGGAGCTAGCAAGCAAAGGTAACAAATTTATATTTGATTATTGGAAAACAAAAAAAAATACATATAAATAAAAAATCAAATGGCCGGTTTTACCGCCTAAAAAAAAAAAATTTGACCTCAACTTTTCGGATATTGGATTGTGGACTGGACTATTAATTATTGGATTTTGGTTGGTTCAACCATTTTTCTTTTATTGTCTATTCTAGTTAGTTTCTAATATTTATTGTTTATATTATAAGGCTGGTTTTACCGCCTCTTGTTTATTTTATTTTATTTTGTTGTTTTGTTGTGATTATTTTTCTTATATTTATTGTTTGAAGTGCTTGGCTGGTATTACCGCCTTTTTATTCATGCTTGTTATAATTATCTTTTAATGTTTATTGTTGTTAATATTGCTTATTAGTTGGAGAGTGAATTTCTTAATTTGTTGTATTTTTATTTTTGTGTTATTACTTTATCTTTTACGTTTCATTTACTTTTATTTACAATCTTCTTTTTCTTTTTTCTTTTTTTTTCGTATTCATATAATTGTTATATATTCTTTTTTTTTTTTATCATGGCTAATGTTGAAGATGTAGAGGGTGAAGGGAGTGTTCAAGGTAATGGACCTCCACAATTCAATGAAGAACCTAATTTTCGAACTCTTAGGGAGTATCTTCACCCGGCTAGACAAAGTACACCTTTGTGTATTATCTTGCCTCTTAACCAACAAGCTTTCAATTTGAAACCGGGCATGATTCAACTTCTTCCCACATTTCACGGTATAGATTCTGAAAATCCATACATACATATTAAGGACTTTGAAGAGGTATGTAATACTTTTATTGATAGAACATGTACCGAGGAAACCATTCGGCTTAAATTGTTCCCATTCTCTCTAAAGGATAAAGCCAAGCTTTGGCTAAACTCCTTGCGTCCTAGGTCTATAGGTACATGGAGAGAAATGCAAGCTGAATTTTTGAAAAAATACTTCCCCATTCATAGGACGGCAGCCTTACAACGTCAAATGATGAATTTTTCTTGTAGTCCAAATGAGTCATTTCACCAAACTTGGGAAAGGTTCAAAGATTTGTTAAATGCATGCCCCCACCATGGTTTTGAGATGTGGAGGTTAGTGAGTTTCTTCTACGACTCTCTTACCGCAGATTTTAAAAAGCTAGTGTCAACCATGTGTAATGGTGAGTTTTATGACAAAGAACCAAGTGAAGCCTTTGATTTCTTTGATCAATTGGCTGAAAACACAAAGCAATGGGAGACTTCTCTCCCACTTCATGTTGAGTATAGAAACACCATTTCTCATTCAAGTGGAAAGTTCCAATTGAAAGAGACTGATGACCTCAATGCTAGATTAGCCTCATTGGCTAGGAAAGTAGAGTCTCTTGAGATTAAAAAAGTGCATGTCATGAGTGAACAACAAGAGGAAAGTTGTGTTGTTTGTGAGAGCAAAGGGCATAGGACAACTGAGTGTCCTACCATTCCAGCCTTCAAGGAAGTGCTATATGGCCAAACTTCTGATTCAAGTAATGTTAGAAAGCCATTTTCAAACCAAGTAGGCAATCTACTCTAAGACCTACAATCCTGGATGGAGGAACCACCCAAATTTTGGATGGAGAAATGAGGGCTCTTCAGTACCTCAAACATTTCAACCTCCACCCCAACCATTTCATGCTCCCACACATAACACATACCAACCACCTCATAAGAGATCCCTAGAGGATGCTCTTCAACAATTCATGCAAACACAAGGAGGAATCAAAACCAAGCTTACAAATTTCAAGACCAGACCAATAGGACCTTAGATGACATTCGAAGTCAACTAACCAAGTTGACTCAATCACTAAGCATTCAAGAGAAGGGAAAGATTGCAGCTCAACCAATGCCAAATCCTAGAGGTCAGGTACACATGAGTGAATCCTCATCTAGTGAACCTTCAAACCATGAACAAGTCCAAGCCATCACTACCCTTAGAAGTGGAAAGATTGTTGACAAAGCTATAGGTTTTGAGATTCCTAGAGGTATTATGGAGGAGAAATCTAAGGAAAGTGAAGAGGAAATCAAAACACATGTGACAAATGAGAGCTTGAGTGACAAAGAAGGTGAGATAAATGAGAAAGAGATGAGTAAGAAAGGAGATGATTCAAGAAAAATTGGAGTCAAAGTGAGTGATTTAGAATTTGTTCCTAGAGCATCATTTCCACAAAGGTTAGGAAAACCTAAACATGATCTTATAAACTCAGAAATCTATGAATTGTTCAAACAAGTGAAAGTCAACATTCCACTCCTTGATGCAATTAAACAAGTCCCATCTTATGCAAAGTTCCTTAAGGACTTATGCACAGTCAAAAGGAGATTGAATGTGAAAGAAAGAGCCTTTCTAACTGAACATGCTAGTGCCATCATCCAGTTTAAGACCCCTCCCAAATACAAAGATCCTGGTTGTCCTACCGTTTCATGCATTATTGGAAGTCATAAGATAGATCAAGCTTTGTTGGATTTAGGAGCAAGTGTGAATTTAATACCCTACACTGTTTATGAATAGTTAGGTTTAGGAGAAATCAAGCCTACTCGAATCTCCCTTCAATTAGCTGATAGGTCAATCAAGATTCCCAGGGGTATTGTTGAGGATGTGTTGGTCCAAGTAGATAAATTCTACTTTCCTGTTGATTTTGTAGTGTTGGACACCGCACCTATTCAAGGTTCTAATGCTCCCATCCCAGTCATCTTAGGTAGACTTTTCCTAGCTACATCCAATGCTTTAATCAACTGTAGGAATGGGGTGATGAAATTGTCTTTTGGGAACATGACTGTGGAGATGAACATATTCAATGTCTCTAAACAAATTGGTGAACATGAGGACATTAGAGAGGTAGATTTGATCCAAACAGTTTGTCAAGAACACTTTGAGAGAGAGTGGATCAAGGATCCATTGGAGAGAACTTTAATTCATGATGAAAGATTTTGTTCTTTGGAATGTGTTGATGAGGAAGTAAGAGAACTCGAGACTTATTTAGATCCAATGCCTATTATGTCAATAGGTCAATGGACCCCATCGTTTGAGCCTTTGATTTCACCCCAAGTGAAAGCTGAGGCATCTCTTGTCCAACCTTATAAACCAGAAAGGAAGCCTTTACCAAGTGATCTTAAGTATGCATTTTTAGGGGAAGATGAATCATATCCTATTGTGATTTCATCAAAACTTAGCATAGAGCAGGAACAAGAACTTTTGAGAGTGGTGAGAAAACACAAGAAAGCAATTGGGTGGACTATTACTGACTTGAAAGGAATTAACCCTCTTTTATGTACACATAGAATCTATCTTGAAGAAGAGGCTAAATCTGTGAGGCAAATGCAAAGACGATTGAACCCAAACATGAAGGAAGTAGTGAGAGGTGAAGTGCTTAAGCTACTTGATGCAGGTATCATTTACCCCATTGCAAACTCAAAATGGGTTAGTCCAACCCAAGTTGTCCCTAAAAAATCTGGAGTCACGGTAGTGAAGAATGAAAATAATGAGCTAGTACCAACTAGAATCCAAACTGGATGGCGTATGTGCATTGATTATCGTAAGTTGAACATGGTGACTAGGAAGGACCATTTTCCACTTCCATTTTTAGACCAGGTGCTTGAAAGAGTAGCCGGAAGAGCTTTCTATTATTTTCTTGATGGATACTCAGGTTACAACCAAATTGAAATTTCTTTAGAAGACCAAGAAAAAACCACTTTCACTTGTCCTTTTGGTACCTATGCTTATAGAAGAATGCCTTTTGGCTTGTGTAATGCACCAGCCACTTTTCAAAGATGTATGATGAGTATCTTTAGTGACATGGTGGAAAATTTTTTGGAAGTTTTCATGGATGATTTTTCAGTTTATGGGGATTCTTATGAGTTGTGTCTAATGCATTTGGAAAAAGTTCTTGAAAGGTGTGAGGAGAGCAATCTTGTACTCAATTGGGAGAAGTGTCATTTTATGGTGACACATGGCATTGTTTTAGGTCACATTGGCTCTTCAAAAGGGATAGAGGTAGATAAGTCAAAGGTTGAAGTCATTCAAAAATTACTTACCCCTCGGACTGTGAAAGATGTGAGATCCTTTTTAGGACACGCTGGTTTTTACCGAAGATTCATTCATTCTTTTAGTACCATTGCCAAACCATTGTGTAACTTGTTGTCACAAGATGTTCAATTTGATTGGACATCAAAATGTCAAGAAGCTTTTGAAAAGCTTAAAGGGTCGTTGACCACTGCACCAATCATGCAAGCTCCTGATTGGTCTTTTACCATTTGAACTGATGTGTGATGCTAGTGATTTTGCAGTAGGTGCTGTTTTAGGGCAAAGAAAAGATAAGAAGCCTCATGTCATTTATTATGCTAGCAAGACTTTGAATGATGCTCAATTGAATTACACTACAACTGAAAAAGAACTTTTAGCTGTGGTCTTTGCATTGGACAAGTTTCGGTCTTATTTGGTTGGATCTCTTGTTATTGTTTTCATTGATCATGCAGCATTGAAATACTTGCTCACAAGACAAGATGCCAAGCCACGTTTGATTCGATGGATCCTCCTACTCCAAGAGTTTAACCTTGAAATTCGAGATAAAAAGGGAGTAGAGAATGTAGTGGCTGATCATTTGTCCCGTCTTTCAAGCTATGAGACCACAATTGATGAATCTCCAATAAATAAATTCTTTGCTGATGAAAATTTATTTTGTGCAGGTACCGTTTCCTACCTTGTCTCTCCATTGTATGCTGACATAGCAAATTACCTAGCCACAAGTCAGATTCCTTCTCATTGGTCTAAACTTGACAAACAAAAATTCTTGCGCAACGTGCGTACCTTTTTTTGGGATGACCCCTACCTATTTAAATACTGCCCTGACCAAATTGTTAGGCGGTGCATCCCAGATCATGAAATTCCAAGTGTAATTAATTTTTGTCATGCATTAGCCTGTGGTGGGCATTTCTCTTCCAAGAAAACCACTGCCAAGATCTTGCAGTGTGGTTTTTATTGGCCCACCATGTTCAAAGATGTCCATGCCTTCTGTGTTGCATGTGACCGATGCCAACAACTAGGTAACCTCACTAGGCGTAACATGATGCCCCTAAACCCCATTTTTGTTTTGGAAATATTTGATTGTTGGGGGATTGATTTCATGGGACCTTTTCCAAGTTCATTTGGTTACCAATTCATCCTTGTAGCTGTTGATTATGTGTCTAAATAGGTGGAGGCCATTGCATCTCGAACCAATGACCATCGAGTTGTGGTCAAATTCTTGAAAGAAAATATTTTCTCTCGTTTTGGCATGCCCCGGGCTATGATTAGTGATGGGGGAAAACATTTTTGTAACAAGCCCGTTGGGATTTTGATGAGAAAATATGGTGTAATTCACAAGGTCAGTACCCCCTATCACCCACAGACTAGTGGCCAAGCTGAGTTGGCAAATAGGGAGATCAAGAACATTTTAGAGAAAACAGTCAATCCAAATCGTAAAGATTGGTCCTTACGACTAGTTGATGCTTTGTGGGCATATCGCACTGCTTACAAGACCTCTTTAGGAATGTCTCCTTATAGGCTAGTTTATGGAAAACCTTGTCATCTCCCTGTTGAGATTGAGCACCGTGCATATTGGGCCATCCGGCAATTCAATGACAATGAAAATGAGGTTGGCAAAAATAGAAAGCTTCAATTGGATGAATTAGAGGAGCTGAGAAATGATGCATTTGAAAATGCAAAAATTTCAAAACATAAGATGAAAGCTTTGCATGATAAACATATTTTTAGAAAATCCTTTCATGTTGGTCAAAAGGTTCTCTTGTATAATTCACGATTACATCTCTTTCCTGGGAAGTTGAGGACAAAATGGATTGGTCCATTTGTGATTAAATCCATCTCTGAGCATGGTGCATTTGAGGTAGAAAATCCTAAGAATGGAAATGTTTTCAAAGTAAATGGTCATCGATTGAAACCTTATCTTGAAAATGTTGTGGCTGAAGTTGAGACATTGGATCTTGAAGATCCAATACCATTTTAGTATCAGAAGTAATGAGTTTTTATTTTTATTTTTATTTTTATTTTTATTTTATTTTTATTTATTTATTTATTTATTTTTCGTTCTTCCATCTCTTATATTTTCTTGTTCTTGCATTAGGGACAATGCATTAGGGACAATGCATTGTTTTAAGTTGGGGGGTGTGAGGTTCTTTATTTTCAAAAAAAAAAAACATCAATGTTTTTTTTTAGTTGTGATATGCAGGTAAAAAAAAAATCAAGCAAGAAGTCAGCTCATGTCCAATTCAATCAGACATTCATCCTTGAGAACAAAAGGGGAGTAACAGTTTTCTAATCTTTATACTTTTCTTCTCTTTCTTTTTTACATTGAGGATAATGAAAAACTTAATTTTAGATATTTGATTATGTTGAATGCTTGAGATAACCATGCTTGTTAAAAAAAAAACTTGCATTCGTATGTGAATGAGACTTGTTTAGGATCAACATTACATTTTTGGATTCATTATTGTGTTGAACATTGCATGCTTTAATTTGGGATAGATAATATCTTATAAAGCAAGATATATCATACTTTTTTCTTAAGATTATTGAAGTACATCTTTCCTTGTAAAAGTTGTGTGAGTTGTGTGATTATGCATGAAAGATGAGTGTGATGCTTTACTTGTGATCATCCCTTTTGATCTAGTCCTAAACAAGGTTTAAGTAAATAGAGTAATCATTATTACACAAATGTGTACAAAGTTCTATCTACTCCAATGTTTTGAGTTGCTCAGTAACTAGGGGTATTCATCACAAATGTTTATCTTTACATCAAACGGCAGCTTGAAATATGAGTATGCAAAGCACTTTAAGTTTGTGACTTTGTGAGTAACCGGGTGCATTCATCACAAATGTTTGTATTCGCGTCAAAAGGGAAGTGACCACTTAAGAAAAAGAATAAATAATATCATAAAAAAAAACAAAAAAAAAGAAAAAAAATATATAGATACTTCTCTAGTTTGCTACCTTGTTTGTAATAGTGAGAAGGGAAGATTACAAGTTGAGTTTTCGCGTGAATCAATTATGTTGGTTGCATGATAAATACGATTGAATTTGGAATTTTGTATGGCTGTTTGATTTAGAGAATGTGAGTATGCTTATTTTTCTTTATTTGTTATTGTGTACACTAAGTTAAAGATACCAATGTTTGCATGATAGGTCCTTTAAGTGTGATGAGTCGAGCCTAATTATGTTATTATTATTCTTTTTATTTCAAAGGTTTTATGTTTTGTTTTGCTTGAGGACTAACAAAATCTAAGTTGGGGGGTGTGATTGTGCATCAAAAGTATCATTAAGTCTCTTATTTTACATATGTATTTATTGTTTTTATTTGGGTTTTTTTATAATAATTGATGTGTTTTTTAGTAATGAAGTTTCTTTTAATGTTTCGATAGGTTTTTGGAGCTTAAATGAATTATTTCAAAAAATTCAACGTCGGAATTCGGAACAAAGAATTGAAGAGAAATTTAGTTGAAGATTGAAGAAAATCTTGGTTCAAATAAGTGCTCCAAATTTGCCCCAAAAATCAATTCTATTCCAATTCTAGAAAAGAATATCATATGATCTATTTCAAGCCCAAACTTGCCTTATGTTGTGTGCAAACTTCAACCATCAAACACTCAAGGTTTTAATGTCAATCTTAGCCCAAATAATAGGTACATCTGTATCCTTATTTGATGCTTAAATTCAGCCCCAAATCAGCCTCCAAATCAGCCCAAGCACAATTCATGATCTTACATGTCCACACAACAAATAACATTTGATTTAGTTTGGATAATTCATTGATCCAAGAGGGCAAGCACATGGATGGAAAGCTGGAGGGGACATTGTCATATTATTTTGGGTCAAAAAGAAGAAAGAGACAGCTCACAAAGGAGGAAGAAAAACGTGCACCAAAGTGTTCTCCAAGCTGGCCTGATTTGATTTTCCAGAACACCTTTCGGTGTTTTGCCCATACCTTTTGACTCAAATGTCCAAATGAGCTGTTCTTCAATGATCTGGAAAGCTAACAAAATGTTCTATAAATATGTCTCTAATAGCCATCTTCAGAAAAGGCTTCTAAGAGGGTCGAATTGCTGTCCAAAGTTAGAGTCAGATTTGTGTCCGAATATTTACTGAAATTGTGTTGTGTTCTTCTTTATAGATTTCGGTTCTTTAGCTTGTAAAACTTATTATTTCAGTGTGATTCAAGTTATTTCATGTTTATTGAAGTGTTCTTATATATAATCATGGTTGGCTAATCTCCTTCTTGGATCCAAATCAAGGATGATGGTGATTGAGGTGAGTTCTTTAAGATATTAATGAATCTTAATGTTTATCTTCTTATTTTCTTCATGAATGTTTTATTATTGCAAAGAAATTTTAGAAATTATTTAGGTAATGTTATAATCTTGAATTTTTATGCACAAACCTTAGTTTTGGTATGGAGATTGCTTGATTCAATGTCTTACTTAATATGAAAGTACTTGTTCATTCTTAAGCAATAATCAATCTTCATCTTTTTAAACTTCATTGTAATATCTTCCGATCTAATATCACCATCGTTGATATTAGGTTGAGTTATCTTATATATGTTAAAGGAATCACCAATACATCACCATTAAAATTGATTTGGACCAAGACTTACTTTTTGTTGCCATTTAAAATCTATTTACACTTTTTCATCTTTGAAAACAAATCCATCAATCATTTTCAACCAAGTTATTGTTAATTTAATTTCTCTTGAGTTTTTTTTGTTACCTAGCTTAATTTCGAGATCTAGCTCTCTATGGATATGACCTCGATCTTACCAAGTTAATTGCTACATCGCACACTCGTGCACTTGCGAGTTAAAACAAGCCGAACATAAAAAGCGACCAAGCACCTACACCCAAATCAATAAGTGAGGTAAGGAGTTTTCATGGGTTAGCTAGTTTTTATAGGCGTTTTGTGAAAGATTTCAGTACAATAGCTGCACCCTTGAATGAAGTTGTTAAAAAGTCAGTTGGGTTTAAATGGGGGGAGGAATAAGAATTGGCTTTTGTTCTTTTGAAAGATAAATTATGTTCTGCACATGTTTTGGCTTTACCTGACTTTACGAAAGCATTTGAAATAGAATATGATGCATCTGGAATGGGAATAGGTGCTGTTTTGATGCAGGATCGGAGACCTATTGCATATTGTAGTAAGAAGTTAAGTGGAGCGACCTTGAACTATCCCACTTACGACAAAGAACTCTATGCATTGGTAAGAGCACTTGAGACATGGCAACATTACTTGTGGCCAAAAAGAGTTCGTAATCCATTCAGATCATGAGTCCTTGAAACATCTGAAAGGACAAGGTAAGTTGAATATGAGGCATGCAAAATGGGTTGAATTCATTGAAACTTTTCCTTTCGTAATCAAGTATAAGCAAGGCAAAGAGAACATTGTAGCTGATGCACTTTCGCGGAGGTATGTTCTTTTACACACAATGAATACTAGATTGCTAGGCTTTGAATATGTGAAGGAATTGTATGATAATGATTCTGACTTTGCCGAGATTTATAATGCATGTGGACATTCGGCTTTTAGTAAGTTTTATTTGATGGATGGTTATTTGTTCAAAGAGAATAGATTGTGTGTTCCTGCTAGTTCTTTGCGTGAATTGCTTGTTCGTGAAGCACATGGGGGTAGTTTAATGGGTCACTTTGGGGTTGCGAAAACCTTGGATGTATTGCATTAGCATTTTTATTAGCCAAAGATGAAAAGAGATGTGCAACGAATTTGTGAACAGTGCATTGCTTGTAGAAAGGCAAAATCTAGAGTACAACCGCATGTACTATATACACCATTATCTGTGCCTACTGAACCTTGGGTAGATATCTCTATGGACTTTGTTTTAGGTTTACCTAGGTCAAAGAAAGGTAGAGACTCTATTTTTGTTATGGTTGATAGGTTTTCTAAAATGGCGCATTTCGTTGCATGCAATAAAATGGATGATGCATCTCATATCGTAGACTTATTTTTTAGGGAGACTGTACGTTTGCATGGCATTCCTAAGAGTATAGTGTCAGATCGTGATGTTAAGTTCCTTAGCTACTTTTGGAAGACCTTATGGGGAAAGTTGGGAACTAAACTCTTATTTTCGACAACATGTCATCCTCAAACAGATGGACAAACTGAGGTAGTGAATAGAACATTATCCCAACTTTTGCGTGCTATAATTCAAAAGAATTTAAAGAGTTGGGAAGAATGTTTGCCTTTTGTTGAGTTTGCTTATAATAGAATTGTGCATTCGACCACTGGTTTTTCTCCATTTAAAATTATTTATGGTTTTAATCCACTGACTCCTATGGACTTAATTCCTTTACCTTTTGAAGAAAAAGGTAAGTTTAGATGGTGAAAAGAAGGCAAAGATGGTGAGACAACTCCATGAGGGAGTTCGACTGCAAATAGAGAAAAAGAACAGACTTTACGCTTCTAAAGCAAATAAGGGACGTAAACTGGTTGGTTTCCAACCCGGTGATTGGGTTTGGGTGCACATGCGTAAGGAACGATTTCCTAACCAAAGGAAATCAAAATTACAGCCTCGTGGTGATGGTCCATTTCAGGTTTTAGAGAGAATCAATGACAACGCATACAAAATTAACCTCCCAGGTGAGTATGGTGTTGGTGCTAATGTTGCTGATCTTACGTTGTTTGACACAGATTTTGATTCGAGGTCAAATCCTTTCGAGGAGAGAGGGGATGATGTGGACCAGCCCAGAAACACCAGCAAGGACCCATTACATGTTCCAAATGGTCCAATGACTCGGTCCAAGATAAAGGCATTAAAAGAGGCATTGAATGCATTGGTTTTGAATGTTTCAACCAAATCAGAATTGAAAGGTCCATTAGAGTATCAAGAGGAGACCCTAGTACATCTTATCCATGTGCAAGAGGGGTCCAAGACAACTTTATTTGGGCCATGAGGTGAGGACAACAAAGGAAACAAAAGAATCCTTCTACAACTTGGAAACAACATGGGTGGCTACCTTTTCCTCTTGTTTCTAGGATTAAGGGGCTGCATGGAAGGCTATAAATAAGCCTTGAATCAGTTCTATAATATTTTACTTCCTTCTCTTCTTCTCATGACAGAACATGGATTTAATATTATGGGCTTTGTTTTATTTTGTTAGCTACAGCCCAAGGCTTGTTTGGGCTTAATTAATACTTTGTTTTCAGTTAGGATCCAAGGCTTGTTTGGATTAAGTTATGGACTTTTCAGTTTAGGGTTTTAGGTTAGTTTTGCGTGGACCTCATTTAAGTCCACATAAGGGGTCCATTAGGGTTATCTTTTCAAGAACTATTTAAACTCATATAAGCCAAAATTTCGGCAGCTTTTGATGATAATTACTTCTGAATTTTTCAGTTTTAACGTGTGAGAGTGATTCTTGCATTCTTCAGTTATTTTTTTTTTTGGTAAGTTGACGTATGTATTAAAAGAAGAAGATACAAACATTATAAGGGGCAAACCCAGATTTACAATGATAACAGAAACATAAAACAACAGATGGCTACAGGCTAGCCACTGACCGTAAAATTGAACCCTCACTAGATTTGTTAGGGAAACCAATACAACCAGCTAACTAACAAATTAAGAATCTATGGTATTCACCCTCCAAGCTCGTTGGATCCTTTTGTTTTCATTTGTTGGTACGACATTCCTCATCAATTCAAGCTTATCACGAATGATACATTCGATTTGATTAAAGACCAAATTCGAAGTTCTAGACATTCCAGCAAAGATCCTTGCATTCCGTTCTTGCCATACATGATACACTGTAGCTGCAAAACTCAGTTTGCGAGAAAAATTGACGAAACTCTTGCCATGCCAAGAGACAGTGGCCCATCGAATCCATTCATCCCAGCCTTTTGTCATTCTTGGGATGTCGCATATGTCACAAACATCCCACAAGATCGCTTTAGTATAGGAGCATTCAAAGAACAAGTGGTTGTGATCCTCATTGTTGCAGAGACAGAGTGAGCATCTATTGGGACCATGTATACCAAACCGATGAAGTCTATCTTGAGTTGTGAGTTTCTGTTGGACAGCCATCCATAGAAGAAATGAAGGTCTTGGAACAACATTCTTGAACCACACAATGTCATGCCATTCAACCATCTGACGATGACGTCTTAGTTGTTCCCAAGCTACTTTGACCGAGAATCTGTGATTTGGCGAATCCAACCAAACTATCTCATCCTTTTGCCCCATCTTAGGATTAGAATTGGAAGGAATAGCTTCTATAATGGGGTGCCAGCCAATAGCTTGGGTGGTAGGAGTTTTCCATTCTGAGTTCTGAATTAGCACATTCACCTTCGCGTTCTTGGCCATACCTGAATCATAGATGAATCTTTCCCCGTAAGAATCCGCGAGTGGGCTGTGAGGATGCCAATTATCAAACCATAGAGAGGTTGTCATTCCATTTCCTATGATGTACTTCATCTTCGGCCATGCTAAGGATCTGAGCTTTAGAATCTTTCCCCAAGCCCAAGAGCAATTTTGTGGCGTCTTGATTGTCCAGAAATTCCTACCTCGCAACAGATTGGATCTGATCCAAGTAGACCATATTGAGCCATCTGAGTCATTGCACAGGTTCCAAATGTGTTTCAACAAAACAATCTTGTTCCATTCTGTTATCTTTTTTATTCCTAGCCCCCCCTCCTTTTTTGGAAGGCATACCTGATCCTAAGCCACTTTAGCCCCAGTAGTTCTCATATTTGAACCTGACCAAAGAAAGGATTTCATAATTTGCTCAACATTTTTAATTACTTGCCCAGGTAAGAGGAAGAGAGATGCCCAATAGACCTGTATGGAAAATAAGACTGAATTAATCAGTTGTACCCGTCCTGCATACGAGAGTATTCTACAAGTCCAATGTCGAACTTTAGAGGTGATTCGATCCACGAGGCCCTTACAATAAATAGCCTTTAGTCTGGACGAGAGAAGAGGTACTCCCAAATATTTCATAGGGAGCTCCCCCTCTCTAAACCCAAGAATATGAATAATTTGTTCCCTCTCAGCATTTAACACACCGCTCAAGAAGATGCCACTTTTGTTTGGATTTGGATACAGACCTGATAGATCTTGAAACTTTGTGAGCACAGTTCTGATCATACGAATTGAGTTTACATCCCCGTTGCTAAAAATCATCAAGTCATCAGCAAAACAAAGATGAGAAATTTTGTCCTTCTTGCATCTCCAGTGGAACTTGAATTCTTGGTTGGCACTCATCTTGCAGAATAGCCCCGAAAGGATTTCCATACATAGGACAAACAAATATGGGGACAATGGATCCCCTTGTCTCAGCCCTCTTCCCCCTTGAAAGTAACCTGCAAGCTCACCATTGACGTTGATAGAGAATTGACATGATGTAACACAAACCATGATCCAATCAATGACCGTTCTAGGGAATCCCATTTTTATTAACATAGCGTCAACGAAATCCCACCGCACCGAGTCATAAGCCTTCATCAGATCAACTTTCATAGCACAACGAGCAGGTCCCGTAGATTTATGATAGCCTTTCATTAGTTCCTGAGACAAAAGGATGTTATCACTGATTCTCCGTCCTGAGATAAAAGCAGTCTGATATGGACCAACTAAGGATGGCAAAACAACTTTGATTCTCCCAGCTAGAATCTTAGCGATGCATTTGTACACTGTATTGCAGCAAGATATAGGACGAAAATCTGTCAACCTTGTAGGATTAGCAACTTTAGGAATAAGGGAAATGGATGTAGCATTCATTTCTTTAAGCATTCTACGAGTCTGAAAGAAGGATCTAACAGCGTTGATTACATCTTCCCCAACTATGTGCCACATTCTTTTGAAGAAACCTGCGTTAAAGCCATCCGGACCAGGGGCTTTGTTGTTCTTCAAACTAAACATAGCATGCTTAATCTCCTCCCTTGTTACATCTTGTGCGAGTACATGCTGTTGCGTTGAAGACAGTTTCAAGTTAATTGCCGATTCCATCACTTCCTCGTTCAGAACCCTAGGCATCTGATCCACTCCTAACACACGATGGAAGTATGCAATTACTTCTGATTTGACTGCCTCGTGTCCTTCGACAACCTCTCCATCCTCCCTTGTAAGTGATAGAAGCTTATTTCGATTCTGTCTTCCATTTACTGATTTATGAAAGTAGCTAGTATTCTGATCCCCCAAGCTAAGCCATTGTATCCTTGCCTTCTGTTTGAAAAAACTCTCTTCAGCCCTGACGGTAGAAGCGTATTTATGAACAGCATCCCTTTCTCGCATGCACAAAATTGGATTCTCATGCGCTGTATGCAGAGCCTGTTGAGCCTTATCCATTTCGTTTTTTGCATCTTTCACTCTATCTGAAATGTTGGAGAAGTGAGCCATATTGAAAAGTTTCAATTCCTGCTTTAGCTTTCTTAGTTTGCAACACAGCTGATACATTGGACAACCCCCCGAATTCTGATCCCATACCTTCTTCACCAAGGGCATGAACTCGTCATGATCCATCCACATATCGAAGAATCTGAATGGTTTCTTTATGTTCTGATCATTGCCAATAACCTTTACCACCATAGGAGAATGGTCTGACATACCCGAAGGCAAAAATCTCGCTTCCGATAATGGGAAGTTGATTCCATTTCTCATTGACAAGCACTCTATCTAGTTTCCGCATAATCAGATTCTCAGGACATTGGTTCGACCAAGTATAATGCATACCTGAATACCGAAGATCATCTACTTTCGCTTCTCGAATACATTGGTTCGACCAAGTATAATGCATACCTGAATACCGAAGATCATCTACTTTCGCTTCTCGAATACATTGGTTCGACCAAGTATGTTGCATTCTTCAGTTATTGAACGAACTGAATCTGACTTATGGAAGATTAACTGGCTTCGTGGCGTCATTCTACTCAATCCAATAGTGTTGGTGCCTTGGGGCAGGTTTTCGTTGTGTCACACTCCTATCAGACCTATTTCGGCTTTCCGAGATCAGATCTCAATCTTGATTGTGGGTTGCGTGACCACGAGGTTCGCATCACTAGCAAAGATATTTAATGGACAACAACAGAGTTTCCATGTGTAGTATGGACTCCGTATTAATGTGGAATCCTTATAGTGTATGGAAATAATTACTCTCAACATTGACCGAACGGATTTGTTATCCAATCAACGAGGTAAGAGATATTGATCTCGCAATATTTCTAATATTCTGCATTTTCAGTTCTGGAAGTATGAAGAAGTGGTGAAGTTGCAGCATAGTGAATGGATTGTCATAGACATGAAGGCCTTTGCCATATGTGAAGATTAAATCACAGTTCTTTGGAAAAAGTTTCATTTTTTCTTGCTAGTTTCAGAGTGGTTTGTCGTAGCTTGATCTCCTTTGTTCACCGTTGGATCGTTACCATTTTTGAGTATGTTGTTCTTCCGAACCTACTCTACATCTTGACCGAACGGATCATTGTTATAATCAGTGTGCTGGGAGCTATTGGCCTCGTAATTCTGTAATTCTCTCCTTCCTTCATGAACTATTCTGCATCTTGTTGTTTATGAGTTAGGTTGCCCTTATTTCTGAGTTTAGGTTGCTTCTTGGACTCAGTTTATCTTCTTAGAATTTTGTTCTCTCTAGTATTTGTATGCTACCATGATGTCTCTATGTTCTTCTGTGGAAAATGTTCCAATGGTTAGCTCTAACATTGAACAACACAATCAAGTTAAGTCTGGACATACATTAAGATTAGAATTGCAAGATATGTTGAATAGCCATGGGATGAGGATTTCTCAATTTCAAGCTGATTCTGATGTTAGTATAGAGAACCACTCTACTGTCCAAGCTTCTAATGTTGTTCCAGAAATGAACCATGTGTTGGGTTCTAAAGTTGATGAGGTGAAGGTAGGGTCTCATCAACAAGAACAACTAAAACCTAGACCCAAATTGAATTTTTTAACTGCTTTGAAGGGTTCTGATGTTGATGACAATGAGGGTAGCAAGACCCTTGGCATTAGTTTAGTCCGTAATCTGCACTTTGCTCCCCCTACTACGACGGATGGTCGTGTGACAGTAGCTCCTCCACTTGATGTGTTTGAAGATGGCTGTGAATTTTGGAAATCCACCCTAGTTGGTCATTTTGTGGGGCAGAAATTACCGTATCCCGTGGTTAATTCTATTGCCAAAAGAATATGGAGCTCCTACGGTCTATCAGAAGTTTTGTCTTCGGATAACGGTTTCTTCATCTTCAATTTTGATTCTGTTGATCATGCCACTAATGTGCTGGAAAGAGCCCCATGGCACATGGCCAACAGGCCTTTGGTGCTTAAACGTTGGCAGCCGAACATGCAATTTTTGAAAGATGATTTGGCCAGAGTTCCGGTATGGGTTCGGCTGTATAATGTCCCTCTCGAGTATTGGACTATTAAGGGGTTGAGCTGTGTAGCGAGTGCTGTTGGAGTCTCCCTTCATGCGGATCATACGACATTGTTGCGTAAAAGGCTTAGTTACGCAAGAGTTTGCGTTGAGATAGATGCTTCGAAGACGTTGGTTAAGGAATATGATCTTCGCTGTCCAAATGGGTTATTCATAACAATTTCAGCTGAGTACGAATGGATACCGTCGAAGTGCAGTAATTGCAATGTCTTTGGACACACCACAGCGCTATGTGCTACTAATAACACTGATAATCTTAAAGTGGTGGCAGAGGGTAAGAGGAATCTAGGAGCTATGAACTCTAAATCTACGGATAACAAGCAGAATCAGTTTCAGTGGCTGGTAGTTGGTAAACGAAACAAGGGTTCTGTGAGTGGGGAGAATGCCCCCTTGGCATCTAAAGTGGGTAATTGTAATGAGAATGGTTGTTCAACATCTGGTATAAATATGTCTGATTGTAAGATGATTGATCATGCGGCATCAGATGTGCACAATGCTGTTTGTCATGAAGATGAAAATCCTTCCTCTCCTCTTGCCTTGAAGAGTTTACGAGAAGATATGAATCAGGAGCAAGGGGCTGCAAGTACTGCTTTAGATCAAGATATGGACGCAATAGGAGGTGATACAGATGGGGAACAAACCGATAAGGAGTCAACATCAACGATCCTGACAACCCCTCAAACCCTGAATTCCACCGAAAGGGAAACTGTTAATCAGTTAGCTATTAAGGCTAGAGACTCTCTAGAGAAAAAGAAAAAGGGTTCAAAAGCCTCTTCAAAGAAGCATAAGAAATCTGGCTCCTCTCCAGGAGGCACGTCAAGGTAATCTTTGTGTTGCTGTTTGTACTCCTCTCTATTTTCCTATGATTATTGGATGTTGGAATATTAGAGGTTTGAATGATCCTATAAAGCATTCAGAATTGCGTCGGCTCATCCATCAAGAGAGGATAGCTCTTTTTGGTCTGGTTGAAACTCGAGTTAAAGACAAGAATAAAGATAATGTTACTCAACTTCTTCTGCGTTCTTGGTCCTTCTTGTATAATTATGATTTCTCTTGTCGTGGGCGTATTTGGGTTTGTTGGAATGCTGATACGGTGAAGGTGGATGTTTTTGGAATGTCAGACCAGGCTATTCATGTTTCTGTCACTATATTAGCTACCAATATCAGTTTCAATACTTCAATTATTTATGGAGACAATAATGCTTCCTTACGTGAGGCATTATGGTCTGATATTGTGAGTCGTAGTGATGGATGGGAGTCAACCCCGTGGATTCTTATGGGTGATTTTAATGCTATCCGCAACCAGTCGGACAGGTTAGGAGGGTCTACTACGTGGGCTGGTACTATGGACAGATTGGATACATGTATTCGAGAAGCGAAAGTAGATGATCTTCGGTATTCAGGTATGCATTATACTTGGTCGAACCAATGTCCTGAGAATCTGATTATGCGGAAACTAGATAGAGTGCTTGTCAATGAGAAGTGGAATCTGAACTTTCCATTATCGGAAGCGAGATTTTTGCCTTCGGGTATGTCAGACCATTCTCCTATGGTGGTAAAGGTTATTGGCAATGATCAGAACATAAAGAAACCATTCAGATTCTTCGATATGTGGATGGATCATGACGAGTTCATGCCCTTGGTGAAGAAGGTATGGGATCAGAATTTGGGGGGTTGTCCAATGTATCAGCTGTGTTGCAAACTAAGAAAGCTAAAGCAGGAATTGAAACTTTTCAATATGGCTCACTTCTCCAACATTTCAGATAGAGTGAAAGATGCAAAAAACGAAATGGATAAGGCTCAACAGGCTCTGCATACAGCGCATGCGAATCCAATTTTGTGCATGCGAGAAAGGGATGCTGTTCATAAATACGCTTCTACCGTCAGGGCTGAAGAGAGTTTTTTCAAACAGAAGGCAAGGATACAATGGCTTAGCTTGGGGGATCAGAATACTAGCTACTTTCACAAATCAGTAAATGGAAGACAGAATAGGAATAAGCTTCTATCACTTACAAGGGAGGATGGAGAGGTTGTCGAAGGACACGAGGCAGTCAAATCAGAAGTAATTGCATACTTCCATCGTGTGTTAGGAGTTGATCAGATGCCTAGGGTTCTGAACGAGGAAGTGATGGAATCGGCAATTAACTTGAAACTGTCTTCAACGCAACAGCATGTACTCGCACAAGATGTAACAAGGGAGGAGATTAAGCATGCTATGTTTAGTTTGAAGAACAACAAAGCCCCTGGTCCGGATGGCTTTAACGCAGGTTTCTTCAAAAGAATGTGGCACATAGTTGGGGAAGATGTAATCAACGCTGTTAGATCCTTCTTTCAGACTCGTAGAATGCTTAAAGAAATGAATGCTACATCCATTTCCCTTATTCCTAAAGTTGCTAATCCTACAAGGTTGACAGATTTTCGTCCTATATCTTGCTGCAATACAGTATACAAATGCATCGCTAAGATTCTAGCTGGGAGAATCAAAGTTGTTTTGCCATCCTTAGTTGGTCCATATCAGACTGCTTTTATCTCAGGACGGAGAATCAGTGATAACATTCTTTTGTCTCAGGAACTAATGAAAGGCTATCATAAATCTACGGGACCTGCTCGTTGTGCTATGAAAGTTGATCTGATGAAGGCTTATGACTCGGTGCGGTGGGATTTCGTTGACGCTATGTTAATAAAAATGGGATTCCCTAGAACAGTCATTGATTGGATCATGGTTTGTGTTACATCATGTCAATTCTCTATCAACGTCAATGGTGAGCTTGCAGGTTACTTTCAAGGGGGAAGAGGGCTGAGACAAGGGGATCCATTGTCCCCATATTTGTTTGTCCTGTGTATGGAAATCTTGTCGGGGCTATTCTGCAAGATGAGTGCCAACCAAGAATTCAAGTTCCACTGGAGATGCAAGAAGGACAAAATTTCTCATCTTTGTTTTGCTGATGACTTGATGATTTTTAGCAACGGGGATGTAAACTCAATTCGTATGATCAGAACTGTGCTCACAAAGTTTCAAGATCTATCAGGTCTGTATCCAAATCCAAACAAAAGTGACATCTTCTTGAGCGGTGTGTTAAATGCTGAGAGGGAACAAATTATTCATATTCTTGGGTTTAGAGAGGGGGAGCTCCCTATGAAATATTTGGGAGTACCTCTTCTCTCGTCCAGACTAAAGGCTATTTATTGTAAGGGCCTCGTGGATCGAATCACCTCTAAAGTTCGACATTGGACTTGTAGAGCACTCTCGTATGCAGGACGGGTACAACTGATTAATTCAGTCTTATTTTCCATACAGGTCTATTGGGCATCTCTCTTTCTCTTACCTGGGCAAGTAATTAAAAATGTGGAGCAAATTATGAAATCCTTTCTTTGGTCAGGTTCAGATATGAGAACTACTGGGGCTAAAGTGGCTTGGGATCAGGTTTGTCTTCCAAAAAAGGAGGGGGGGCTAGGAATAAAAAGCATAACAGAATGGAACAAGATTGCTTTGTTGAAACACATTTGGAACCTGTGCAATGACTCAGATGGCTCAATATGGTCTACTTGGATCAGATCCAATCTGTTGCGAGGTAGAAATTTCTGGACAATCAAGACGCCACAGAATTGCTCTTGGGCTTGGGGAAAGATTCTAAAGCTCAGATCCTTAGCATGGCCGAAGATGAAGTACATCATAGGAGATGGAATGACAACCTCTCTATGGTTTGATAATTGGCATCCTCACAGCCCACTCGCGGATTCTTACGGGGAAAGATTCATCTATGATTCAGGTATGGCCAAGAACGCGAAGGTGAATGTGCTAATTCAGAACTCAGAATGGAAAACTCCTACCACCCAAGCTATTGGCTGGCACCCCATTATAGAAGCTATTCCTTCCAATTCTAATCCTAAGATGGGGCAAAAGGATGAGATAGTTTGGTTGGACTCGCCAAATCACAGATTCTCGGTCAAAGTAGCTTGGGAACAACTAAGACGTCATCGTCAGATGGTTGAATGGCATGACATTGTGTGGTTCAAGAATGCTGTTCCAAGACATTCATTTCTTCTATGGATGGCCGTCCAACAGAAACTCACAACTCAAGATAAACTTCATCGGTTTGGTATACATGGTCCTAATAGATGCTCACTCTGTCTCCGCAACAATGAGGATCACAACCACTTGTTCTTTGAATGCTCCTATACTAAAGCGATCTGGTGGGATGTTTGTGACAGATGCGACATTCCAAGAATGACAAAAGGCTGGGATGAATGGATTCGATGGGCCACTGTCTCTTGGCATGGCAAGAGTTTCGTCAATTTTTCTCGTAAACTGAGTTTTGCAGCTACAGTGTATCATGTATGGCAAGAACGGAATGCAAGGATCTTTGCTGGAATGTCTAGAACTCCGAATTTGGTCCTTAATCAAATCGAATGTATCATTCGTGATAAGCTTGATTTGATGAGGAATGTCGTACCAACAAATGAAAACACAAGGATCCAACGAGCTTGGAGGGTGAATACCATAGATTCTTAATCTGTTAGTTAGCTGGTTGTATTGGTTTCCCTAACGAATCTAGTGAGGTTTCAGTTTTACGGTCGGTGGCTAGCCTGTAGCCATCTGTTGTTTTATGTTTCTGTTATCATTGTAAATCTGGGGTATGCCCCTTATAATGTTTGTATCTTCTTCTTTTAATACATACGTCAACTTACCAAAAAAAAAAATCTATCATTAAATAAGTTTCCAAGGATACTTTGCAAATAAGGAAACTAAAGAGGGGGCAACTTTAGATTTGATTATCCTAACTTATATGGGACTTCTAAAAGGCAGGAAATCTGATCCTATCATATTTACGATATTAAATTCGGATTTATTATTGTTATTAATATTTTCTTCTTAGTTTAGGATTTATTTATATTATTTGGGTTTAATTGTAAGTGGGCATCATATAAGTTCACATAAGGGGTCCATTAGTGATACGATTCAGGAAAGGTCAAATTCAGATTTTGATGTAAAATGTGCAACAATCCACTTTTACAGCAACAGTCATAATTTTCAATTCAACCATTGGATCGAGCTGACAGTTTACTTGAAGTCTCCTGACATGTTCTTCTATATTGGGTTAAAATTTCATGTCAATCGGAGTTTGGGAAGGCATATCAATACGGGTCAACAGAGGCTGTACGAATTTTGTTATTTATTTCTTTTTGACTTGTGGACTTCCTATTTGGTTAGGATTCTTTTCCTAAAAGGATGTGGCAACTTATTTTGGAAATCTACAAATTCTACAAAGATCTTTAATGGGCTGCAACATAGTTTCCAAGTGTGGCAAGGATTCATAATTATTTCAGAATCCTTTTTTTACAAGGATTCCTTATTCATCCTAGCTACAAAAAGGAAAGATGACTTCAAAATAAATTCTACCTTCAGATCAGATTTCCTAGTCTATTTGGGACTTCTTAATGGTGACAAATCTGATTCTAGCATATTTAGATGGTAATTTTTGGATTTTTATTATTTTTTATATTTTCTTCTTAGTCTTTGGGTTATTATTACTTATTTTGGTCAATTGTAAGTGGGCTTAATATATGTCCACCTAAGGGGGGTCCATTAGGGTTTATTTAAGTCTAGAGTTAGTATAAATAAAGGCATAACCAGACATATAAGTTAGACAATTCACATTAATAAAACTTCTTATTTGTCGCATTTTGTGTGTGTGTGTGTGTGTGTGTTGGTGGGATAATCTCCCTTTCTTGGTTCTCTAAAGAACTGAAAACAACTTATCGAAGAACAACTGTCTTCGTGGTGTCATCCTTATACTTCTCGTTCGCGAATCAATATTCGTTGGGTGGGTGTCTCCATTTCCAATAGTGCTGGTGCCTAGGTACAAGTTATCTTTGTGTCACACTCTTACCAAACCTGATTTACTTAGCTTTCTGGGAATTGGTGTCTTTGCGTATGGGTTACATGACCATGTGATCACGAGGTTCGCATCACTAAATATGATAGGATCGGATTTGTTGCCCTTTAGAAGTCCCATATAAGCTAAGAGAATCGAATCTGAAGGTAGAATTAATTCTGAAATCTTCTTTCCTTGTTGTAGGTAGGATGTGATGCGAACCTCGTGATCACATAGTCACGCAACCCACACGCAAAGACACCAATTTCGGGAAAGCCAAGTAAATCAGGTTTGATAGGAGTGTGAAACAAAGATAACTTGTACCTGCACTATTGGAAACGGAAAACTCCCACCCAACGAATATTGATTCATGAACGAGAAGTATGAGGATGACGCCACGAAGACAGTTGTTCTTTGATAAGTCATTTTCAGTTCTTTAGAGAACCAAGAAAGGGAGATTATCCTACCAACACACAATAAGTGCAGCAATGAAGTTTATTGATCTGAAAATTGCGTAACCTTACATGTTTGATTATGCCTTTATTTATACTAACTCTAGACTTAAAGAAACCCTAATGGACCCCTCTTAGGTGGATTTATATGAAGCCCACTTACAATTGACCCAAATAAGTAATAATAACCCAAAAACTAAGAAGAAAATAATAAAAATCCGAAAATTATCATGCTAAATATGCTAGAATCAGATTTGTCACCCTTAAAGAAGTCTTAAATAAATTAGGAAAAATCTAATTTGGAAAATTTGTGTTGCTGCCCCCCTTTGATGTCCTTGATTAGCTTGGATTTCCTTGTTTAACTTGGACAAATACGAAAACAAATTTCCTCCTTTGTTGTTGATTTAATTACTTTCCTTTCTAAGTTAGGAAAAGCATTAATTAGTCCTCCCCTCTTTAGGAATAAGATATGGCCAACTTCTTTACTTAATTAGGAGAATATATTGCTGACTTTTTATCCTTGTAACATTAGGAAAAATAACAAGGCTAACAAGGATGGTTGATACAGTTCAGCCTTGTGATACGACCCAAGTAAGGTCAGATTTGGATTTTGACGTAAAAAGCGCAACAGTCCAGGTTTACGACAACAGTTATAATTCTCGATCCGACCGTTGATCGAGCTAAAATTTTATGTGGACTCTCCAGACATGTCCTACTATGGGTTAAGATTTCAGGTCAATCAGAGTTTGGGAAGGCACCACAATACTGGTCAATAGGGGCTGTATGAATTTTGTTATTTACTTCCATTTGGCTTGTGGACTTCCTATTTGGTTAGGATTCTTTTCCTACAAGGATGTGGCAGCTGGTTATGGGAATTTCCTAATTCCACAAGGATCTTAAATGAGCTGCAATATAATCTCCAAGTGTGGCAGGGATTCATTAATGTTTCAGAATCCTTTTCTTATAAGGATTCCTTATTCATCCTAGCTACACAAGAAAAGAAGGGCTGGTGGTATTTAATGACAAATTAGTTATTTTTATTATTTTATTTTGTTAGCTACAGCCCAAGGCTTGTTTGGGCTTACTTAATACTTTGTTTTCAGTTAGGATCCAAGTCTTGTTTGGATTAAGTTATGGGCTTTTCAGTTTTGGGTTTTGGGTCAGTTTTGAGTGGACCTCATATAAGTCCACACAAGGGGTCCATTAGGGTTAATTTTTCAAGAACTATTTAAACTCATGTAAGCCAAAATTTGGGCAGCTTTGATGATAATTACTTCTGAATTTTTCAGTTTTAACGTGTGAGAGTGATTCTTGTATTCTTGAGTTCTTAAACGAACTGAATCTGACTTATGGAAGATTAATTGGCTTCGTGGCCTCATTCTACTCAATCCAATAGTGTTGGTGTCTTGGGGCAAGTTTCCATTGTGTCACACTCCTATCAGATCTATTTCGGCTTTTCGGGATCAGATCTCAATCTTGATTGTGGGTTGCATGACCACGTGATCACGAGGTTCGCATCAGTTGGTATCAGAGTTAGGCTCCGAAACAAGGTCATATCCTTCTGTTATTTTTGTTTTTTTTAGTGTTCCTTTAAGTTTTTCAGTGTTTGCGTCCATCTTCTTGTTCTTCGTGTCTGCGTCATCTAAGCAAAAAAAAAGGTTATATTTCATCTTGTTACTGTCTCTAATCATATCAGTATATTAAAAAGAAAAAACAAAAGAAAGAGAGAAAGAGGGACTAGTTGAAATTTGAAGGATTATTCAATTTTTGTCGTGGAAACACAACTCTTGGTGAACCATAAGCAAACCACCTCGGAATCAGTTGAAAATTCATATTCAGTCTATTGGGGGTGAGATCGCATCATATGTCAAATTTACAATTATTCTAATATTGTTTGCTTGAGGTTTTAATTCGAGTTTCAATTCTGCCGTAGAAACACAGAGGTTTCAGTTTTACGGTCGATGGCTAGCATGTAGCCATCTGTTGTTTTATGTTTCTGTTCTCATTGTAAATCTGGGGTATGCCCCTTATAATGTTTGTATCTTCTTCTTTTAATACATACGTCAACTTACCAAAAAAAAAAAAAAAAAAAAAAAAAAAAAAACACTACTCTTTGTGAACCATAAGAAAACCACCTTAGAATGCATTTAAACTTCATATTCTGTTTATTAGGGCTGAGATCGCATCGTATGTAAAATTAGGGCTTATTTTGATATCGTTTGCTTGAGGTTTTAATTCGAGGTTCAATTTTGCCGCAGAAACACTATTCTCAGTGAACCATAAGCAAATCACCTCAGAATCAATTGAAAATCCATATGATGTCTATTGAGGGTGAGATCGCAACATATATAAAACTTGGTCTTATTTTGATATCGTTTGCATGAGGTTTTAATTGGAGGTTCAATTTTGCCGCAAACTGATCATACAAGGGGTTTGGGTACCTAGACATAATAGAACGACCTATAAACTGAGATTTGTTGTTTTCTTGGTATCCTAATACTAAATATTAAATTTGAGGTCATTTGGATTGCGTTTCTTTAGGTTCCAGAATCGGGCTGTAATGGGTTTGTTTTGCGTTGTCTTTCAAAACTTGTTTTGTTTCTGTTGATTTTGTTCCTTCCAGTATTTTATCATCATATTTGGGATATTTGGCTGTTGTTTGAGTCATTCTCATCAATTTCATATTTGTTTGTTTTTTATCAGTTCTGGTCCGAAAAAAAAGTCAGATTTGTAATTTCAAGTCTAAATCAATGTTCTTCCTGTCGTAAACTCTATTCTTGTTGTGTCTTCGTCTTCTTCTATTTTTCCTACTTGTGTCATGTATTCAGCAAGGGAGAGGGAATGAAGGAGGATTCTAGCTCAAGGATGTGAAAAACGAAGCCATGGTTTTGGGGTTTTCAAAGAAGAAGTTGATAAGTGTAGAAGATTATTCTATGATCTTCAAGCTTCATGGGAAAAGGAGGTACAGCGCCAAAAAAATGAAAGATGAAGGAGAGTCGTTGTTGTTATCATTCAAAAGCATGTACGCAAGTGGTTAGTACGGCATGCTTATTTGAAATTCTTAGCAGTCACTACTTCCATACAGTGTTGTAGGAGAAAGGTGTTAGCAATAAGGGAATTCCGAAGGCTTAAACAAGAGGCTAATAAAGTCGCTACTGATCCTATTCAAGATTCGAGGGTGAATCAACTTAAAGAGGGAGGGAATGATACGGTTCAGCCTTGTGATACGAACCAAGCAAGGTCAGATTCGTATTTTGGCGTAAAATGTTATATCGTTCAGTTTTACGCTATTGAGTATAACTTCAAATCCAACCGTTGGATCGAGCTGAAACTTTACCAGAAGATTCTAGAGGTGTTTGTCTATGTTAGGGTATATTTTCAGGAGAATCCACATTCGGAAAGGACTTGCAATATAGGTCTGAATAGGATATATGAATTCTGTTATTTACTTCCTTTTGACTTGTGGACTTCCTATTTGGCAAAGATCCTTTTCTTACAAGGATGTGGGAGCTTGTTTTGGGAATTTCCTAGTTCTACAAGGATCTTTAATGAGCTGCAATATAATCTCTAAGTGGCAAGGATTCATTAATGTTTCAGAATCCTTTTCTTATAAGGATTCCTTATTAATCCTAGCTACACAAGGAAAGAAGAGCTGGTGGTATTTAATGATAATTTAATTATTTTTATTATTTTCTTTCATGTTTGGGCTTAATTAATACTTTGTTTTCAGTTAGGATCCAATGATTGTTTGGATTAAGTTATGGGCTTTTCAGTTTAGGGTTTTGGGTCAGTTTTGAGTGGACCTCATATAAGTCCACATAAGGTCTATTAGGGTTAATTTTTCAAGAACTATTTAAACTCATGTAAGCCAAAATTTTGGCAGCTTTGATGATAATTACTTCTGAATTTTTCAGTTTTAACATGTGAGAGTGATTCTTGCATTCTTGAGTTCTTGAACGAACTGAATCTGACTTATGGAAGATTAACTGGCTTCGTGGCGTCATTCTACTCAATCCAATAGTGTTGGTGCCTTGGGGCAGGTTTTCATTGTGTCACACTCCTATCAGACCTATTTCGGCTTTCCGGGATCAGATCTCAATCTTGATTGTGGGTTGCGTGACCACGTGATCACGAGGTTCGCATCAATACACCTTGGTTTGTACAGAGCAACGCATATGGAAGATGTTCTCCCCTTGTTGATTAGGTTCATCTTTCTTGACCTGAACCTGAAGTATTTGCCTTATAACCAAGGACTCCTCAACCGATAATGCTAACTCATACCCATCACTATCCTCCTGGTGGCATGCTTTCACAATCAGATTTATCACTTTCAGATTCGATATCACCATTATCTCTAATCATCATAATTCTTTTGTTTGGACACTCCAAAGCATAATGTCCATGTCCCCGACACCTAAAACATTTAACATCACAAGTATGTTTAGGTTGAGTTTTAGATTTACCTTTGGCACCAGTAGGGACATCAACTTTAGCCTATAGTGGTTCGGCTTTGGAAGGAACAAAGGACCTCGGTTGGACAGTACCATCTTGTTTGCCTTAAATTCACTATAAACCAGCCTAAACACCAAAAGAAAGGCAACACAACCAGACCCATACTTCATCAATTTTCGTTAGAATTCATTGTTGCTAATTTTTGAATCATTCGCGACACCTTAGTTCTAATAAGAACAAGAAGAAGAAGAAGAAGTCAGGCTCCTTGCGAGGGGGCAATTCGAGGTAATCTTGTGTCCATTGTTGGTTTTGCCATCCTATTATTTTGTTTACTATGTTTATCGGATGTTGGAATATTAGAAGTTTGATTGACCCCTTAAAACATTCAGCTTTTTGTTGTATTGTACAAAAGCATTTGGTAGCTCCATTTGGCTTACTTGAAACCCGGGTTAGAGAGGTGAATAAGGATAGAGGTTGTGCACTTCTTTTTCAGAATTGGTCTTACTTGTTTAATTATGATCAATCTAATGGTGGTCATATTTGGGTATGTTAGGATCTTAATGCGTTGAAGGTTGATCTTTTGGGTAGTTCGGAACAGATTATTCATGTCAGTGTTACTATGGTGGGATCAAACATTTCATTCAATGCTTTCTTTGTCTATGGAGATAATTGTTCGTCTACACACCTTGGTTTGTACATAGCAACGCGTACGAAAGAGAACATGTTCTCCCTTTGTTGACTAGTTTCATCTTCCTTGACCTGAACCTGAAGTGTTCGCCTTATAACCAAGGACTCCTCAACCAGTAATGCTAACTCATCCCCATCACTATCCTCCAATGGTGGCATGCCTTCACAATCATATCTGTCACTTTCAGATTCGATATCACCATTATCTCTAATCATCATGATTCTCTTGTTTGGACACTCCAAAGCATAATGTCCATGTCCCTGACACCTGAAACATTTAACATCACAAGTATGTTTAGGTTGAGTTTTAGATTTACCTTCGGCACCAGTAGGGACATCAACTTTATCCTATAGTGGTTCGGCTTTGGAAGGAACAAAGGACCTCAGCCGGACAGTACCATCTCTCCTTAGATTTTGGCTTCCAAGATGATGAAGAACCCGAATTAAATGCTAGCCGAACATGCCCCTTCCTAAGTTGTCTCTCCACCTTCCTAGCCATGTGAACCATGTCTTCTAGCTCCACATAGTGTTGTAACTCAACAACATTGGCAATGTCCCGATTCAACCCATTAAAAAATCTAGCCATGGTGGCTTCTCTATCCTCAACAACATTGGCCCCAACCATTGCTATCTCCATCTCTTTGTGATATTCATATACTGATTTATAACCATGATTCAGACCTTGTAGCTTCATATATAAGTTTCTGTAATAGTCTCCAACAATTATTCCAATAATTACATATCCAATTTGACCTATGGACTAATATGCAAGCATACGTTTCATGCTTGTTTGAGTATATATGAAGCAATGAGATTCCCTACTATCATGCTTAGAATAGCTAGGATTTCTAGAAGAAGATGCCATTCGTTTGATGAGAAATAAAAGGAATATCGAAAATTCGAGTGGCTGAAGCTGAAGCAGCTACTTTCGAAGTAACAGAAAGAAAAGCAATGACTGGAGTGGGAGAGTCAGAGTCAAAAAGAGGATTCCTCACTTCTTGGTTTGGCACAAATCGTCTCCTCATCAAGACTTACATCTCCCTCCAAGTCTTGACCTTGGAAGTTAGGAATTTTCAATTTAATGGAGTCCAACTCCCCGTCCATATCTTTATAATTCTCCATGCCATGGAAATTCACATTCCTCCTAGCCCTATTCAGTCCAGGCTCCATGGCCAACTGATGTAAAATCATAGTCATCTTCACCTGCATATGCGTTTTCGTCAACAAACTCGTCAAAATCATATATGACATTCAGTACAGCCCTACGAACCTGATTTCTTCGGCGATCAGCCCCGCTATTCTGTTGCTTTATCGAATTCACCTCATCTTCTAGATCCTTGTACGTCCTAGACAAGAGCTCGAGTTGCTGGCCTATGGCTTGCAATTGGAAAGCGATGTTAGCATTTTGTGTCATTGATTCGTTGTTTTCAGACATTGTTTGAATCTGTAGGATTTGGTTAGTAGCACAAAATATATCCTCACACTTGTGTTTCACACAACAATCAAGGATTTTCACTCTAATATGCTCACTATGTCTTTTACCTCACAACTTGCTTACCTTTGGTTCTTTAGGAACTGAAATCAACAAATCAAAGTCAGTAGCCCTCGCAGTGCAATCCAATTATAATGTTCAGACTCAAGAATCAATAAATATACTAAAAATAAAGCAAAATGAAACTACAATTACGATTTCACAAGTAGCAATGCAAATTCATACAAATAAAACAGAAGTGAATAATAGGGAAAACATAATTGTAAGATTTGGACAAAAACGAACAGTAAGGATCACGTTTTGGAACTTGACGCAAATCTGACTTGTTACGCAATTTTTACGTAACAAAATTGAAATCCAAACCAAACGATCTCGAAATGACCTCAATTTCAATATTTAGTATTTTGATACCAAACAAACAACAAATCTATATTTATAGGTCGTTCTCTTATGTTTAGGTACACAAACCCTTTGTATGACCAGTTTGCGATAGAATTGAACCTCAAGCAAACGATATCAAAATAAGCTCAAATTTAATAATGATAAATCACCTAAGACCGCTGGAATTGAGATCTCATTCAAAGAGAAAGATATCAAATATCTGGAGGTGGTGCGATCTCACACCTAGTAGACAGAATATGGAGTTTCAATGGATTCTGAAGTGGTTTTCCTATGGTTCACTAAGAGTTGTGTTTCTACCGGAAAATTGAACCTCGAATTAAAACCTAAAGCAAACGATATCAAAATAAGTCCAAATTTAATATTTGGTGTGACCTCACACCTAGTAGACAAAATATGGAGTTTCAATGGATTCTGAGGTGGTTTTCCTATAGTTCACTAAGAGTTGTTTTTCCGCGGCAGAATTGAATCTCGAATTAAAACCTCAAGCAAACGATATCAAAATAAGCCCAAATTTAATATACTTTGCATATGGTTCACTAAGAGTTGTGTTTCTGTGGCAGAATTGAATCATTCTTCAAATTTCATCTAATTTGTTTATCTCTCTCTTTTTATATGTCACTGATATGATTAGAGACAACAACAAGATGAAATATAACATTTTTGTTTTGCTTAGATGATGTAGACACAAAGAACAAGAAGATGAATGACGCAAATACTGAAAAACTTAAAGGAACACTAAAAAAACAAAAATAACAGAAGGATATGACCTTGTTTCGAAGCCTAGCTCTGATGTGAACTTCGTGATCACATGGTCACACAACTCATAATCAAGATTGAGATCTGATCTCGAAAAGCTGAAAAAGGTCTGGTAGGAGTGTGACATAATGGAAACCTGCCCCAAGGCACCAACATTATTGGAATAAAGTAGAATAACGCCACGAATCTAGTTAATCTTCGATAAGTAAGATTTAGTTTTTTCAAGAACCGAAGAATGCAAGAATCACACTCACACGTTAAAACTGAAAAATGCAGAAGTAATATTCATCAATGGCTGCCAAAATTTTAGTTACATGTGTTTAAATAGTTCTTAAAAATTAACCCTAATGAATCTACCCTTGTGGGCTGAACTGACCCACATACAAAACTGACCCAAAAACTCTAAACTAAAAATCCATATCTTGATCCAAACAAGCCTTGGATCCTAACTTAAAAACAAAGTATTAATTAAGCCCAAACAAGCCTTGGGTTGTAACTAATAAAAATAAAAATAAAGCCCATAATATTAAATCCATGTTCTGCCATGAGAAGAAGCGAAATAAATAAAATATTACAGAATTGATTCAAGGTTTATATATAGCCTTCCATGCATCCTATTAATCCTAGAAACAAAAGAAAAAGGTAGCCACCCATGTTGTTTCCAAGTTGTAGTAGGATTCTTTTGTTTCCTTTGTTGTCCTCACCTCATGGCCCAAATAAGGTTGGATTGGGCCCCTCTTGCAAATGGATAAGATGTACTAGGGCCTCCTCTTGATACTCCAATGGACCCTTCAAATCTGACTTGGTCGAAACCTTTAAAACCAATGCATTCAATGCCTCTTTCAATGTCTTTGACTTGGACCGAGTTATTGGACCATTTGGAACATGTAACGGGTCCTTGCTGATGTTTATGGGCTGGTCCACATCATTTTACATCTACTGGCCATAGAATCAGGTTTGGACCGAATAGGGTTAGGAGGAATGTGAATTTTCATGGCATGGGGAATTATGAAGATGTGGACGTGGATTTGGACTCTATTAAACTGAAAATTCCTAACTTCCAAGGTAAATACGATTGCGAGGCTTATTTGAAGTGGGAGAAAAAGGTAGATTGAATTTTTTTTATTGCCATAGCTATTCTGAACAAAAAAGGGTGAAATTGGTGGTCATTAAGTTTACGGAGTATGCATTGATTTGCTGGAATCAGATTGTAATCAGGAGGAGGAGGAATTGGGGGCGACCCATTCAGACTTGGGGGGAGATGAAAGTCTTAATGAGGAGACGGTGCCAAACCACTATTACAAAGACTTATATATGAAGCTACAAGGTCTGAATCAAGGTTATAAGTTAGTAGATGAATATCACAAAGAGATGGAGATAGCAATGGTTCAGGCCAATGTTGTTGAGGATAGAGAAGCCCCTATGGCTAGATTTCTTAATGGGTTGAATCAGGACATTACCAATGTGGTTGGGCTACAACACTATGTGGGGACATGGTTTACATGGCTACGAAGGTGGAGAGACAACTTAGTAAGGGACATGTTCGACCAGCATTTAATTCGGGTTCTTCATCATCTTGGAAGCCAAATCTAAGGAGAGATGGTACTGTCCGGCTGAGGTCCTTTGTTCCTTCCAAAGCCGAACCACTATAGGATAAAGTTGATGTCCCTACTGGTGCCGAAGGTAAATCTAAAACTCAACCTAAACATACTTGTGATGTTAAATGTTTCAGGTGTCAGGGACATGGACATTATGCTTTGGAGTGTCCAAACAAGAGAATCATGATGATTAGAGATAATGGTGATATCAAATCTGAAAGTGACAGATATGATTGTGAAGGCATGCCACCATTGGAGGATAGTGATGGGGATGAGTTAGCATTACTGGTTGAGGAGTCCTTGGTTATAAGGCGAACACTTCAGGTTCAGGTCAAGGAAGATGAAACTAGTCAACAAAGGGAGAACGTCTTTCGTACGCGTTGCTATGTACAAACCAAGGTGTGTAGACGAACAATTATCTCCATAGACAAAGAAAGCATTGAATGAAATGTTTGATCCCACCATAGTAACACTGACATGAATAATCTGTTCCGAACTACCCAAAAGATCAACCTTCAACGCATTAAGATCCTAACATACCCAAATATGACCACCATTAGATTGATCATAATTAAACAAGTAAGACCAATTCTGAAAAAGAAGTGCACAAGCTCTATCCTTATTCACCTCTCTAACCCGGGTTTCAAGTAAGCCAAATGGAGCTACCAAATGCTTTTGTACAATACAACGAAAAGCTGAATGTTTTAAGGGGTCAATCAAACTTCTAATATTCCAACATCCGATAAACATAGTAAACAAAATAATAGGATGGCAAAACCAACAATGGACACAAGATTACCTCGAATTGCCCCCTCGCAAGGAGCCTGACTTCTTCTTCTTCTTCTTGTTCTTATTAGAACTAAGGTGTCGCGAATGATTCAAAAATTAGCAACAATGAATTCTAACGAAAATTGATGAAGGATGGGTCTAGTTGTGTTGTCTTTCTTTTGGTGTTTAGGCTGGTTTATAGTGAATTTAAGGTAAACAGGATGGGGGATAGACTAGAATGATACTTTGATAAGTCGATGTGGATGCCACAAAGACCAATCTAGGATAAAGATGCCACACTCTTTGTGATTTATAGTGGTAAGTTTGATTCGTTCTTCAACCAAAAATGGAAGAATAAGGAAGAAAAATCTTTGAATGAGAAGTTGAAAAGTTTAATATTATTGCCAAAAAGTCCCAATACTAGACAAATAAATGACTTGGAACATCATTATATACTTGGAACAGCCCTTCAAGTCTAGAAAATACCAAAATAACATAATGGAGACCCAAATAAATGACTTTGTTCAAAAAACTAGATAAATAATAAATAGCACACGTTTTTTACTTATAGAAGACATAAACGACACACAAAACTAAAAACAGCCATAACTATTTTTACAAAACTCCAATGCATACATGGTTGGACAATGTGGAAAGATGACATTCTGAACTTGAAGACCATGTAGAATAGGCTTTATTTTTCCATGCATTAAACAATAGCAAATTTCAGGACAAAATTGGTCCATAGGCTAACATAAAACCCAAACTCATCAAAACTCTCAAATCATGAACCAAGCCTTATTTGTAGATAAACAAACATATTTGAACCATTTACATTCAGTTTGCAAGCCCTCAAACTCATTGAAGCTTCAGTCGTGCTAATTTGACTTGTTAAGGCACTATGTAGTTGTTTTGCCCGAGCTCTAGTCATTAGACCATATGAATGTCCATATACATTAGAATCAGCCCCTTCCATGTTAGAATCACGATGCATATCAAGAACCCTCTGATCCCTTCTTCTTCCTATCCTCAATAGAATCTTTAGCTTTAGTTGCTAGTTGGTTAGCATTATCGTTGCTGGTCAGTCACTGTTAAATACAAAATGAGAGGCTTTCTAGACACGGGTGGTACCAATAGTGGTGGCTTTTGCAAATATTGTTTAATCTTGTCAAAGGCTTCCTAGCAGTGATGATCCCACACCTCGGGATTCTTCTTTTGAAATAGTTAGAAGAGTGGTTCACAAGTGGCTGTAAGTTATGAAATGAATCAAGCAATATAGTTTAAGCACCCCAAAAAGCATCGAACTTCTTTTTCAATCTTAGGAGCTAGCATAGCTTGTATGACCTTTACCAGGCTCTACTTTGATGCCATTATTACTTATCACAAACCCGAATAATTTTCTCAATTTTCACTCCAAATGTGCATTTTGCAGGGTTCAACTTCAATTGATATTTCCTCAACCTTTCAAACAATTTCTTCAAAGTTGCTATGTACAAACCAAGGTGTGTAGTTTAATTATATATAATGAAAGTTGTGTTAATGTTTGTAAACTAAATTTGTGTACTGTTAAGCATGCTAATCCATATAAATTGCAATGACTGAATGATAGTGGTGAAGTAAAAGTGACTAAACAGGTTGTGGTTCCATTTGCGATTGGGAAGTATGTTGATGGAGTTCTGTGCGATATGGTATGAATGCAAGCAAGTCACATCTTGTTGGGGAGACTATGACAATATGATAGGAAGACAATTCATGATGGGGTTAAAAATATGTATACCATTGTAAAAGATGGTAAAACCATCACTCTTATACCTCTTACACCCAAACTGGTGTATGATGATCAAATAAAGCTAAAAAGTGAGCATGAGGTTATGGGGAGAGAAAATCAAGGTGAGGAACAAGGGGAGAGAAGACCATCAGATTCGGCCAGAACCCAAAACACCACTACAACCCATTCGGCCACCCATCCAAACACAAACAAATATTCGGCCAACACTCCAAACAAATCACACCATTCGGCCACTACTCAAAAACACCTAAATCTAGCCGAGAGTGGAGGTAAGATAAGAGGAGTGAAGAAAGTCAGGAAGGGTGATGAGAATTGTGTGGAAAAACTAAAGAAACAACACAATTTTTATGCTAGAGGGTGAGGTCAAATTTGTATTTTTCACTAACAAGCCAATGATTTTACTTGTGTACAAAGAGGCTTACTTTAATACTAATGATCTTGATCATATTATGCCTAGTGTTGCTATTGCTTTGTTGTAGGAGTTTGATGATTTGTTCCCTGAAGATATTCCTAGTGGATTACCACCATTGAGGGGGATAAAGCATCAGATTGATTTCGTACCCGAAGCTTCAATTCCTAACCGACCAGCTTATAGAATCCCAAGGAGATGAAGGAGCTTCAAAGGCAAGTTGATTAGATGATGGAAAAGGGGTACATTCAGGAGAGTATGAGTCCGTGTGTTGTACCCGTGCTACTTGTGCCTAAGAAGGATGGAACATGGAGGATTTGTGTTGATTGTCCAGCCATCAAGAACATAACAGTAAAGTATAGTCATCCCCATTCCTAGGCTTAATGACATGTTAGATGAGTTACATGGATCTTGTATTTTCTCTAAAATTGAAAAGTGGGTACCATCAGATTAGGATAAAATAAGGTGATGAGTGGAAAACAACATTTAAGATGAATCATGACTTGTATGAATGGTTAGTAATGTTGTTTGGACTTACAAATGCACCTAGTACATTTATGTGTATAATGAATCATGTGTTGCGTGTATTCATAGGTAAGTTTGTGGTTGTGTATTTTGATGCATTCTGATCTATAGCAAGAACTTAACTAAGCATCTTGATAATTTGTGTAATGTACTTAATGTGTTGCATAATGAGAAATTGTATGCTAATCTTAAAAAGTGTACCTTTTGCATGGAGAGAATTGTGTTTCTTGGCTATGTTCTAACTGTACAGGGTATCGAGATGGATGAGGAGCAGGTTAAGGCCATTCGGGATTGACCAGCACCCAAAGATTTCTCTTATGCTTATTTCCTATGATTGTTTATTTTAATTGCTAGAACGGACTCTAAGTTATTATTGTGAACAATATATTGCTAAGTTTGCTATCAAAACCGGAGTTGTGGTATATAAACTTGTGAAGCAACTGAGATTAATAATTGTGGTGGATCTAGATTAGTAATCTTAGGGAGAGCATTCGATTGATCAAATCAAACATGGATTGCGGACAATTATATTCTAGATTAATCAACTCATCTAGTTCTTAAGGCTGCCATTAAATTAAATTACTAGTGCAGACATTCTGGTTGTTTGATGGTTAGGATTAGTTATACAGCGGACTGTTAACTAATCAATATAAGAAAAGATAGATATTCAGAGTATAAATTGACGTTTCGTTTCTATGATCAGTTCTGATTTTTTAGGTGGATGTTTACTTACGACCAAGGTTTTTCTCTTGATAATTTTCTGATTTTATTTAATTTTGCTTTATAGTTTTCTGTTTTCTTTTGCTTTAGCCTACATAACGTCCAACCCCCCCCCCCCCAAATTGCATATCAACTAGCATAGAAATCTAACTTGAACCTTCCTCATGGGATCGACCCCTTACTTGCTATATATCTTATGTGTTGTGTTTTAAGCTAGGGTAATTAATTGTGCGACTGCGACATCGCAACAAATTTAGGCGCCGTTGCTGGGGAAGTAATTTTAGTTGATTCTTGTGTTGTGATTGTTTATTTTTTGTGATTGTTATTTATTTTGTTAAAAAAACAGAAAACAGTGTTGCGGTACTATACAGTACGGTACCTGTACTATTCAAAACTGATTTTTTGGTGGAATTAGGTTCTGACCTTTTGTTTCCTAAAGAGAAACGATGTTCTGAACAAGACTAGTGGCCAAATTCCATTGTTTTCTAGGGTTTTTAGGCAGTTTTTGTGTTCTAGCATAGGATTTTCATTCAATTTACATTATTTTCAATCTCTTGTGTGACCGATTTCTTTTGAGTTTTCTTGACTATTTATGCCTATAACCCGTTCTACTGACCAAAGTCAAGTGCAGGTATATCTCGAAATAGAAAACACTTTACGCAGGTTATGAAAGGAAGCTTGTGTCAACACCATGGTTGTTGCACAACAACAAACACTCAAGGAGCATGTTGCTCCCAACGTGGAAAAGCAACCATTGTGCATAAACATTGACAATAATGTCAATTTTGAGCTCAAGTTTGGTTTTATACACTTACTGTCAATATTCAATGGACTTGTTGGAGAAGATCCTTATACTCATCTCAAGGAGTTCCATATGGTTTGTGTTGGCATGAAACCAAATGGAGTTGACGAAGAACAGGTTAAGTTGAAAGCTTTCCCTTTCTCTTTAAAAAGGGCGGCAAATATGTGGTTTTTCTCTATTCTCCCAGGTTCCATTGGAACGTGGAATGGCATGAAGAAGATTTTTCTTGAAAAGTATTTTCCAGCCTCTCGAGTTGCCAACGTAAGGAAAGAAATATGTGGGATTTAACAATCTCATGGAGAGACACTCTCCGAGTATTGGGAAAGATTTGAGCAACTGTGCATTCAATGCCCTCATCATCTGATACTCAATTAGCTGCTCATTAAATATTTCTATGAAGGAATGATGCCTACTGACCGCAGTATCATTGATGCGGCAAGTGGAGGGGTATTGGTAGATAAGACACCCGAGGCTGGTCTAGAGTAACGGTTCAAAAGAGCCATAACTTTTGATCCGACCGTTGGATCACACTTAAATTTTTACAGGAGTTTCTGGAGGCTATTTTCCTTGGAGTAAATGTGGAATTGATACTCGGTGAGGCGGAGGTCTGGTCACACCAGAGGAGGAAAACAGTTCAAAAGGGCCATAATTTTTTATCCGACCATTTAATCGCGCTCAAATTTTTACTGGAGTTTTTGGAGTCCGTTTTCCTTGGAGTAGATCTAGAATTGCTATCGAGCTCAAACTTTTACAGGAGTTTCCGGAGGCCGTTTTCTTTGGAGTAGATCTAGAATCGCTATTCAATGAGGCCGAGGTCTGGTTGCACCAGACTAGAGTAACCATTCAAAAGGGCCATAACTTTTAATCTGACAATTAGATGACAGTCAAATTTTGACTAGAGTTTCCGGAGGCTGTTTTCCATTTAGTAGATGTGGAATGGCTACTCGGTGAGGTGGAGGTCTGGTCGCACCAAATAAGAGTAATGGTGCGAAAAGGCTATAACTTTTGATCCGACCGTTGGATCACCCTCAAAATTTTACAGGAGTTTCCAGTGGCCGTTTTCCTTGGAGTGGATGTGGAGTTGATACTTGGTGAGGTGGAGGTGTGGTCACGCCAGATGAGAATAACGGTTCAAAAGGGCCATAACTTTTGATCCGATCGATGGATCGCAATCAAATTTTTACTGGAGTTTCTGGAGTCCGTTTTGCTTGGAGTAGATCTGGAATTGCTACTCGGTGAGGCGGAAGTCTTGTCACGCCAGACCAGAGTAATTGATGCGAACCCTAGCGGAATTTAATGGAATTCGCGACCCCAAGATCAATCTAATCTAAGGTTGTTGAGATTTGAATGAGCTTATCACAATGAAAGACTTGTTCCAAGGCAACAAGACTATAAACCAACTCGATCATAACGCCTACACCTGGAGACGAGCAAAGAAAGTATAAATTCACAACAAATAATGGTCAGTTCTTTGAAGAGTTAAAAGTTTAATCAAGAACCAAGATTGAACAACCAAAAAGTCGGCTACAATGCTGAAATTATCATTAAAAGTCTGATATGAAATTATTCCTAAAGAGTATTTAAACTCCAAACCAAAACCCTAGTTTTCCTAATGGGTCTCACATAAGCCCAATTTAAATAATAATCAATCCAAGCTAAAACTAGCCCAAACTAATTAAAATAAACAAGTCTTAAACCCAAACAAAATATCTCCTCTCAAAATAAATAAAGTTTGATAGCCCAACTAATTAAAAAAGACAATTTCGTTGTTTCCGCATTTTGTCTGGCAGCAGCAAAGCCCAAATTAAAACGGATGGTTCTCTCTCGTCTTAATGAATTAGAAGGCGTGCCATATACCGTTGGAAATGTATGGAAGTCTAGTTTCCAGCCCAACTATAATCACATCAAAATTCGATTTGTAGCTCCCGATATGACCAAAAGAGTAACTAAAGGTTAAACTATCCGAATCTAGGCTTGCTCTTTATTATTACAAATCATCTTGAAGTCCACCTTAGTGCATGTATCTTGAAGAAGTCCATTGAAAGCTTCTTTAAACTTCTTAGCCCAAAGCCTAGTAACTGGACCAACTGGAACCTCTAATGGATCCTTTGATGGTTGGATCGCATCAGTTTCCGGAGGCTGTTTTCCTTGGAGTTGGTATGCAATTGCTATTCAGGGAGGCCGAGGTCTGGTCGCGCCAGACTAGAGTAACAGTTCAAAAGGGCCATAACTTTTGATCCAACTGTTGGATCGTCCTCGAAGTTTTACAGGAGTTTATGGAGGCTGTTTTCCTTGGATTAATTATGGAATCGCTACTCGGTGAGGCCGAGGTCTGGTCACGCCATATGAGAATAACCATTAGAAAGAGCCATAAGTTTTGATCTGACCGTTGGATCGCACTCCAACTTTTAAAAGAGTTTGCGGAGGCTGTTTTTGTTTGAGTGGATATGGAATCGCTACTCGATGAGGCAGAGGATTAGCCGTGCCAAACGAGAGTAACGGTCTCAAAGGGACATAACTTTGTATCCGACTGTTGGATTGCCCTCAAATTTTTATAGAAGTTTCCAAAGGCCGTTTTCCTAAGAGGAGGTATGGAATTGCTACTCGTTGAGGTCGAAGTCTAGTCGCGCTAAACCAGAATAACAATTTAAAAGGGCCATAACTTTTGATCCGACCGTTGGATCGCCCTCAAATTTTTACAGGAGTTTCCGAAGGCTGTTTTCCTTGGATTAGTTATGGAATCGCTACTTGGTGAGGCTGAGGTCTGGTCATTCCGGACTAGAGTAACGGTTCAAAAAGGCCATAAATTTTGATCCAACAGTTGGATCAACCTTAAATTTTTACAGGAGTTTTCGGAGGCTGTTTTCCTTGGATTAGATGTGGAATCGCTACTTACTGAGGTCGAGGTCTGGTAACGCCAGACAAGAGTAACGGTTTAGAAGGGCCATAACTTTTGATCCGAACATTAAATCGCCATCAAATTTTTACAGGAGTTTCCGGAGGCCGTTTTCTTTGGAGCAAATATGGAATCCCTACTCAGTGAGGCGGAGGTTTGGTCGTGCCACACTAGAGTAACTGTTCGGAAGGACCATAACTTTTGATCCGACCCTTTGATCGCTTTCAAATTTTTATAAGAGTTTTTGGATGCTATTTTCTTTGGAGTTGATGAGGAATCGCTACGCGATGAGGCGGAGGTCTGGTCGTACTGAACCAGAGTAACGGTTTCAAAGGCTATAACTTTAGATCCGACCGTTGGATCGCCCTCAAATTTTTACAGGAGTTTCCGGACGCCGTTTTCTTTGTAGCAGATGTGGAATCGCTACTCGGTGAGGCGGAGGTCTGGTCATGCTAGACCAGAGTAACGGTTCCAAAGGACCATAACTTTTGATCTGACCGTTTGATCGCCCTTCAATTTTTATAAGAGTTTCCGGACGCCGTTTTCTTTGGAGTGGATGTGGAATCGCTAGGAATTGAGGCGGAGGTCTGGTCGCCCCGAACCAGAGTAGCAGTTCGAAAGGGCTATAACTTTTGATCTGATCGTTAGATCGCCCCTAAATTTTTACAGGAATTTATGTAGGCTGTTTTCTTTGGAGCAGATGTGGAATCGCTACTCGATAAGCCGAAGGTCTGGTCGCGCCCGACTAGAGTAACGGTTTTGAAGGGCCATAACTTTTGATCTGACCGTTTGATCACCCTCTAATTTTTATAAGAGTTTCCTTTTCCTTGGAGTAGATGTGGAATTGCCACTCGGTGAGGCGGAGGTCTGGTCGCGCCAGACCAGAGTAACGGTTCAAAAGGGCCATAACTTTTGATCCGATCATTGGATTGCCCCTAAATTTTTACATGAGTTTTTGTAGGCCGTTTTCTTTGGAGCAGATGTGGAATTGCTACTCGATGAGCAGGAGGTCTGGTCGCGCCTGATCAGAGTAACGGTTCCAAAGGGCCATAACTTTTGATTCGACCGTTTGATCGCCCTTCAATATTTATAAGAGTTTTTGGGCGCCGTTTTCTTTGGAGTAGATGTGGAATCGCTACTCAGTGAGGCGGAGGTGTGGTTGCGCCAAACTAGAGTAACGGTTCGAAAGGGCTATAACTTTTGATCCGATTGTTAGATCGCCCTAAATTTTTACAGGAGTTTCTGGAGTTTGTTTTCTTTGGAGCAGATGTGGAATCGCTACTCGGTTAGGCGGAGGTCTGGTCGCGCTCGACCAGAGTAACGGTTCCAAAAGGCCATAACTTTTGATTCGACCATTTGATCACCCTTCAATTTTTATAAGAGTTCCTGGACGTCGTTTTCCTTGAAGTAGATGTGGAATCGCTACTTAGTGAGGCAGAGGTCTGGTCGCGCCACACCAGAGTAACAGTTCGAGAGGGCCATAACTTTTGATCTGATCATTGGATCGCCCTCAAATTTTTACAGGAGTTTCTGGAGGCCGTTATCTTCGGAGTAGATGTGGAATCGTATTAGGTAAGGCGGAGGTCTGGTCGCGCCAAACTTGAGTAAGGGTTCGAAAGGGCCATAACTTTTGATCCAGCCAATGGTTCACCCCAATTGTTTATAGGAGTTTTCGGAGGCTGTTTTTCTTGGAGTAGTTGTGGAATCGATACTTGTTGAGGCGGAGGTCTGGTCGCGCCACACCAGAGTAACGGTTCGAAAGGGCCTTAACTTTTGATCCAACCATTTGATCGCCCTCCAATTTATATAAGAGTTCCCGGATGGTTTCTTGTGGATCGGGTGGCCCTTATTGCTACAAGTGGTTGCTTTTGGTTGCTTTGGATGTTCTCACTCTAATTGTTCTCGTGTCATTGTTATGTTGTTCCTCTATTCAGCTTGTGGTCTTTGGACATTTGTCACTGCTACTAGGCCTTGTGTCATGCTTAGCTGATCTACTATTGATCCTACGCGCTAGTGGTTTCTCAGGGCGTCCCATTGTATTGTTTTTTGCTTTGTGTTAGGTTGGGAACCTTGTCAATTTTGGTTCCCCTCATAACATTGGTCTGTATTTTAGTTATCGCCCTTTCTCGGGGTTTGTTGTATAGTTCGCTAAGGGAGTTTGTTCTCCTTTTGTCGATTCTTGTCTGAACTTGCTGGTTTACCAGCAATGTATATTTTTTTATCTATTTATACACTTACATTTTGATATATAAAAAAAAGAGTTCCCGGACACCGTTTTCTTTGGAGCAGATGTGGAATCGCTATTCAGTGAGGCAGAGGTCTGGTCGCGCCACACTAGAGTAACGGTTCCGAAGGGCCATAAATTTTGATCCGACTGTTCGATCGCCCATCAATTTTTATAAGAGTTTTCGGACGCCGTTTTCCTTGTAGAAGATGTGGAATCGCTACTCGGTGAGGCAGAGGTCTGGTCGCGCCATACCAGAGTAACGGTTCGAAAGGGCCATAACTTTTGATCCGATCGTTGGATCACCCCCAAATTTTTACAGGAGTTTCCAAATACCGTTTTCTATGGAGTGGATGTGGAATCGCTACTCGGTTAGGCGGAGGTCTGGTGGTAAGACACTAGAGTAACAGTACGAAAGAGCCATAACTAGTGATCTGACCATTTGATCACCCTTCAATTTTTATGAGTTTCCGGACACTGTTTTCCTTGGAGTAGATGTGGAAACGCTACTCGATGAGGCAGAGGTCTTGTCGTGCCAAACCAGAGTAATGGTTCGAAAGGGCTATAACTTTTGATCTGACCATTGGATTGCCCTCAATGTTTTCCAGGGGTTTCCGGAGGCCTTTTGTTTGCAGCAAATGTGGAATCGCTACTTGGTGAGGCGGAGGTCTGGTCGCTCTAGACCAGAGTAACGGTTCCAAAGTGCCATAACTTTTTATCTGACCTTTGGACCGCCCTCAAATTTTTAGAGGAGTTTTCGGAGGCTGTTTTCTTTGGAGTAGATGCGGAATCGCTACTCGGTGAGGCGGAGGTCTGGTCGCGCCCGACCAGAGTAACGATTCCGAATGGCCATAACTTTTGATCCGACCTTGTTGCGATGTCGCGGTCGCACAAATTAATTACCCTAGCTTCAAACACAACACACAAGATAGTATAGAGCAAGCAAGGGGTCGATCCCACGAGGAAGTTTCAAGTCAGATTTTTATGTTGTACGTTATGTAATTGGGGGGATTTGGTTTGTGATTATCTAAACTATGGCATCAATTAAACTAGCAAACAAAATCAATTGAAATCGAAACTTATCAAGAAAACAAACCTTGGTCGCAAGCACACATCCACCAACGGAAATTAGAACCGATCCTTGAAACGAAAATTGCAGTTTATGTTCTGAAATTTTATCTTTTCTTAACGTTGATTAATTAACGGATCCGCCGTATAACTAATCCTAACCAACAAACAATCAAAGTGTCCGCACTAATGATTCAATTTAATGGTAGCTTTAAGAACTAGATAATTTCATCAAGATTAACATACAAGCTGTCCGCAGCTTATGTCACTTTGTTCAAATGTTCTCCCTAAGTTCAATAACGTAGTTCCGCCACAATTATCAAGCTTAGTTGCTTCACAAGTTCATATATCACAACTCCGGTTTTGATATTAAACTTAGCAATAGATTGTTCACAACAATAACTTAGAGTCCGCTCTAGCAATCATCAACAACAATCATAGGAAATATGCATAGGAAAACAATCATACTCATTCATAACATAAACTGAAAATAAAAGGAAGAATAAATCTCACGGTTCTTGAAATCCGAAGGTTTGTTGTGTCCTTGCAACCAAGAAAAGAGCTTAGCCTTGCATAACTATTGAACTACTACTTCTAAAGAATGAAAAGAGCATGATTTTTGGGTTTGTAGAGGAGAGAATTTGTGTTTATTCTCTGCTGGATGCTGCCTCCTTCTGCTCTCCCTCTTTTCTGCTGGCTGCTGCCTCCTTCTCTCTTTCTTTTTATATGCTAAGAAACCCTAGTCTCTATTTTACAAAATAGTCCTTCCTTGAGTTGGCAGTTTACATTTAAGTACTTCAATAACTATTTTTTCTAAAAAAGGAGAAATAGCCTTGCATGAAATCTTCAAGCTTTGACTTAGAGGAGCTAAATTGCTGAAATACAAACTTGGATATCGGTTTAGATGCTTCGGAATGTAATTTGGACTCGTTTCTTCACGAAACCTGTTCGCTGGCAGAATTCAGTTGTCATCTTTGAAAAATCATATCTCCCTCATATGACATCGGTTTTGGCTGAAATTTGGAGCGTTTATAGACCTTTGAGACATGAATCCAAAAAAATTGAGTTTGCATCAATTGGACTTCTGTAGCTCCAGATATTCAAGTTGGAATGGACGAAGGTCAACACTGGCAGATTGCGAGATTTGACTTTGAAGGCTGCGATTTCCATGCTCTTCCTTATTTTATTTTCTTGCCTTAGATTTCCAGAAAGGTATGGATGTTAGCTTTTCGATGCCACTGGAATCACTTCATTTCAACCTCTAGAGCTCACGCTCTGCACAAAACATCGACTGAAGGTCAAATCTGCCAATTATCTCCAATTTACTCCTTTTTGCATCTTTCATCCAAAAGTGCCTTCAAAACGTAAAACAAAGAATATCAAGGCATTTTATATATAAAACATAGGCAAAACACTAGTTAAATGTGGGTGAAACTATCGAATAATATGGTTGCATCAAATACCCCCACATTTAGCCCTTGCTCGTCCTCGAGAAAGGATAGGTAAAATCAAATTGAAGTTAAATTAAATGAAATCACTATGACTAATCTTCTAATTCCCATCAATATCCAAGAATATATGCATTATAAACAAGAACACAATTAAGAAGGATAAAGAGTATAAATTTTCATGAATTTATTTACATGCAAACTTCAAAATTCAATTAATCGTCGAGATTTAAATGAAATCTATGCCATACCAAAGTGATAGGTCCTCTCATTGATATACACTCCAACACTCACGTGTTTAGGGCTTATGTGTTTAAATCTCTCAAATTCAATCAATGAATATGTTCTACCATAAGCTTGCTCTTCAATCTCATCTCCATTAATAACATATTACAAACAATGCATGAATCAAAATGTCTTATTTTCTGGTTGTAATGGGGCTAAGGTAAAGGTGAGGTAAAAGAGAGTAAAAGAAAAGGTTCAAACCAAAGAAAGTAGAGCATTCTGAAAAATGATATTTCAAACAAGATATTCCATCAAAGCACATAAATTTTCCATCTTTATTCACCAATGCTTAACTTCTTTTGATTTCAAGCTTTTTCAATATAAAATCTTAAGAACATAAAGGAACACTTTTTTCTTTTTCTTTTTCTTTTTCTTTTCTTTTTCTTTTCTTTTTCTTTTTTTTTTCTTTCCTTTTTTTTTTACCTTTGGCAACTTTGCCCATCTTTTCATCAAACATCACTTCTTCTTTCTTTTCACATAATTTCCAACCATAATTCCATGAGATATCATAAGTATACGCTCTACTAATCCTTGGCCAGGGGAAAAGGAAACCATATAAAAAGTTAAGGCTTATACATGGATAAAGCAAAGAAAAGATAAACAAGCTCAAAAGGGGCTCACTAAGGATAATATGCTTTAGGTTGGCTTTTTGGCTCAAGTGGTTAAAATTCCTAATGCCTTTATCATCTTCATGTATGTATGTAATATGAATGTAATCTCAACAAGATATGAAGCAAGTTCTAAAGATACATATCATTGAAAGAAGGCACAATCAAAGAATATAATGTTGAAGGCTCAAAAGCTTGCATTGGTATAACACTATAAAGTCAACATGGCATATTCTCAAAGTCAATCCCTAAACCCATTAAACCTTAAAACTTGCATGCACACTCCTTCATTTGATTTATATCTTCATCTATCTCAACTAATTCTCATACATAATACTCATATTCTCAAAAACCAATGGGAGTTCAAAAGATAAAACATAATTTTTTTTTTTGAAAAATAACAAAGAAAACCAAAATTAGAAAACCAACATTCTCCCAATACCCCCACACTTAAAACACAACATTGTCCTCAATGTTGAAATAAAAGCAAAGGAACAGAAGAGAATGACAGAAAATAAATTAAAATGTGAAAAAATAAAAGATAAGGGAAAGGAAAGCAAATCTGTTTTTTTTTTTTTGTGCTGGGTTGCCTCCCAGTAAGCGCTTTTGTTTTATGTCATTGGCTCGACATGTTGCATGCTCATTCTTCATAGATTGGTTCAGCTAACTCCACAGAAGCGGTGAGTTCTGTCGTCCAACCTTCATAGAAAGGTTTCAAGCGATGCCCATTGACCTTGAGTACTTTGTTGGTTTCTAAACTTGTAATTTCAACTGCACCATAAGAAAAAACATTAGAAACAACAAATGGTCCAATCCAACGAGAGCGTAACTTTCCAGGAAAAAGTTTCAAACGCGAATGATAAAGAAGAACTTTGTCTCCAACATTAAACTCTTTTCTTGTAATCATTCGGTCATGGAGACTCTTAGTCTTTTCTTTGTAAATCCTTGCATTCTCATAAGTATCATTTTGTATTTCTTCCAACATAATTCCAATCTTTTTGGGCACCAAAAGGATAGGCGCCACCCATTCACTGTCCATAATGGGGTAAATGACTCCTGTATCATGGGGAACAGTTTGCAAAGCTTGCAAAGCTAATGCTGGTTCATGCATGTTTTGGGGAACACATATATGCCTGTCCATCTCTTCTATCTTGGTAAAATCATAGTCATAGCTCAAAGCTACGCTTAGTCCATCCTCACTATCAAAATCACAAACTTGCTGCACACACTTATCAATTTGGTCATAACATGTGATAGAATAAACATTGCTATAAGGATATGTCATTGCATCATGAAAATTGAATTCAATTTTTTCATCTCCTACCTCCATAGACAAGGTATCCTTACCACAATCAATCTTTGTGTTGGCAGTTTTCAAGAATGGTCTCCCAAACAATATAGGAGTGTTGGTTGATGAATCACAAGAATCATGTTCCATATCAAGAATATAAAAATCACATGGAATAACCAAACTATCAATCTTGACTAGGACATCTTCTATCACACCAAGTGGGTAAACAAAACTACGATCCGCAAGTTGTATTACAATGCTAGTTTTATTCAAAGGCTCAAGACTAAGAGAATCATAAACATGTTTGGGCATAACACTAATGGATGCACCTAAATCGCATAAAGCTCTTTTAAAACTAGCATTACCAATAACACATGGGATAGTAAACGCACCTGGGTCTTTTTGTTTCAAAGGCAGATTCTTTTGAACAACGGCAGAGACAACTTCACCCATACTTACCGTTTCATGACCTTTCAGTTTGAAAGCTCTCTTGGTAGTACACAACTCCTTCAAGAATTTTGCATACTTGGGAATTTGCTTGATAGCATCAAGCAAAGGAATGTTGAGTTCCACTTTCTTAAAAACCTCTAAAATCTCTTTTTCTTTGTCTTCTTTCTTTGACCTAGAAGAACTCACAGGAAAGGGTGGAATTGTTTTAAAACTGGAATTAATTGAGTGAGGAGTTACCTTTGGAGTGTTGGTCGATGTTTCAGTTTGTGGAGGAGGAGGATGTTCGTTCTTTGTACTCAATTTGGTTTCTATCTCTTCTTCTTCCTCCATCTCAATTTGTTTTGACCTTTTCTCTTCAAGTTCTTTCCCACTTCGTAGCATGATCACACTAACATTCTCTATTGGATTCAATGCTTGGGAGGGCAATTTTCCATTCATTTGTGCTTCCAATTTCCCTACACTTGAAGCTACTTGCCCCATTTGTTTTTCCAAGTTGTGAATACTGGACCTTGTTTCCTGTTGAAAAGACATGACATTTTGTTGTAAGGTGACAGTATTAGAAGCCAAAGTTTTCATCATCTCACGAAGATCATCATTGGATGACGACCCCACAACATTGGAGTTTGTGAATGGAGGAGGTTGTCTTGCTTGATAATTCTGTTGGGATTGAAATCCATGGGGATGGAACTGTCGGGCTTGATTGCCTTGTTGGGATGGGTTGCCGTAGCGTAAGTTGGGATGATCTCTCCATCCAGGATTGTACGTGTTGGAGAAGGGATCATATTTACGCTGGGGTTGTCCGTTGAATGCTCCATCAATTGCATGAGCTTGTTCAATGTAGTCTTCTTGCATTGTTGGGCACATATCCGAAGCATGTCCTTGTAAGGAGCATATGCTACAAACTTTCACCTGTTGCACATTTCCACAAGCCAAAGAACGCACAAGAGAAGTAAGATCATTAACTTTATTTTCAAGGTTAGAAATACTTACCTCATTTACTCGTTTGTTGGAGAAGTCTCCACGAGTGCCAAATTGTTTTGAGTTGGCTGCCATGTTTGAGATCAATTGTCGTGCAGCCTCGGGTGTCTTATCCACCAATGCGCCTCCACTTGCAGCATCAATGATACTACGGTCAGTAGGCATCAATCCTTCATAGAAATATTGAATGAGCAGCTGATCGGGTATTTGATGATGAGGACATTAAATGCAGAGTTGCTCAAATCTTTCCCAATATTCGGAGAGTGTCTCTCCATGAGATTGCCGAATCCCACATATTTCTTTCCTTATGTTGGCAACTCGAGATGCTGGGAAATACTTCTCAAGGAAAATCTTCTTCATAGCATTCCAAGTTCCAATAGATCCTGGGAGAATAGAGAAAAGCCATGCCTTTGCTGCCCCCTTCAAAGAGAAAGGGAAAGCTTTCAATTTAACATGTTCTTCGTCAACTCCATTCGGTTTCATGCCAACGCAAACCATATGGAACTCCTTGAGATGAGTATGAGGATCTTCACCTGCAAGACCATTGAATGTTGGTAGCAAATGTATAAAACCAGATTTGAGCTCGAAGTTTACATTATTGTCAATGTTTATGCACAATGGTTGATTTTCCACGTTAGGAGCAGCAAGCTCCTTGAGTGTTTGTTGTCGTGCAACCGCCATGGTGTTGAGGTGAGCTTCCTTTCTTAACCTGCGTAAAGTGCTTTCTATTTCAAGATCAACCTGCACTTGAATTTGATTAGTAGAACGGGTCACAGGCATAAATTGCTAAGAAAACTCAAAAGAAAGTAACCACACAAGAGATCAAAAACAATGCAAATTGTACGAAAATCCTACGGTAGAAAACTAAAACTGCCTAAAAACACTAGAAAACAGCGGAATTTGGCCTCAATAAGGTGGGGCTAGTGATTTATCACTAGTCCTGTTAAGAACGTCGTTTCCCTTCAGGAAACAAAAGTTCGATACCTAATTCCACAAAAAACTCTGTTTTGAACAGTACCGCTGCGGCAAGTGAACAGTACCGTCGCAAGCAAAAATTCTGTTTCTCTTTTTTTTTTTCAGAAATATAAATAACAATCACATCAACTAAAAATAACAGTACAAGCACAATAATCAACTAAAATTACCTCCCCGGCAACGGCGCCAAAATTTGTTGCGATGTCGCGGTCGCACAAATTAATTACCCTAACTTCAAACACAACACACAAGATAGTATAGAGCAAGCAAGGGGTCGATCCCACGAGGAAGTTTCAAGTCAGATTTTTATGTTGTACGTTATGTAATTGGGGGGATTTGGTTTGTGATTATCTAAACTATGGCAGCAATTAAACTAGCAAACAAAATCAATTGAAATCGAAACTTATCAAGAAAACAAACCTTGGTCGCAAGCACACATCCACCAACGGAAATTAGAACCGATCCTTGAAACGAAAATTGCAGTTTATGTTCTGAAATTTTATCTTTTCTTAACGTTGATTAATTAACGGATCCGCCGTATAACTAATCCTAACCAACAAACAATCAAAGTGTCCGCACTAATGATTCAATTTAATGGTAGCTTTAAGAACTAGATAATTTCATCAAGATTAACATACAAGCTGTCCGCAGCTTATGTCACTTTGTTCAAATGTTCTCCCTAAGTTCAATAACGTAGTTCCGCCACAATTATCAAGCTTAGTTGCTTCACAAGTTCATATATCACAACTCCGGTTTTGATATTAAACTTAGCAATAGATTGTTCACAACAATAACTTAGAGTCCGCTCTAGCAATCATCAACAACAATCATAGGAAATATGCATAGGAAAACAATCATACTCATTCATAACATAAACTGAAAATAAAAGGAAGAATAAATCTCACGGTTCTTGAAATCCGAAGGTTTGTTGTGTCCTTGCAACCAAGAAAAGAGCTTAGCCTTGCATAACTATTGAACTACTACTTCTAAAGAATGAAAAGAGCATGATTTTTGGGTTTGTAGAGGAGAGAATTTGTGTTTATTCTCTGCTGGATGCTGCCTCCTTCTGCTCTCCCTCTTTTCTGCTGGCTGCTGCCTCCTTCTCTCTTTCTTTTTATATGCTAAGAAACCCTAGTCTCTATTTTACAAAATAGTCCTTCCTTGAGTTGGCAGTTTACATTTAAGTACTTCAATAACTATTTTTTCTAAAAAAGGAGAAATAGCCTTGCATGAAATCTTCAAGCTTTGACTTAGAGGAGCTAAATTGCTGAAATACAAACTTGGATATCGGTTTAGATGCTTCGGAATGTAATTTGGACTCGTTTCTTCACGAAACCTGTTCGCTGGCAGAATTCAGTTGTCATCTTTGAAAAATCATATCTCCCTCATATGACATCGGTTTTGGCTGAAATTTGGAGCGTTTATAGACCTTTGAGACATGAATCCAAAAAAATTGAGTTTGCATCAATTGGACTTCTGTAGCTCCAGATATTCAAGTTGGAATGGACGAAGGTCAACACTGGCAGATTGCGAGATTTGACTTTGAAGGCTGCGATTTCCATGCTCTTCCTTATTTTATTTTCTTGCCTTAGATTTCCAGAAAGGTATGGATGTTAGCTTTTCGATGCCACTGGAATCACTTCATTTCAACCTCTAGAGCTCACGCTCTGCACAAAACATCGACTGAAGGTCAAATCTGCCAATTATCTCCAATTTACTCCTTTTTGCATCTTTCATCCAAAAGTGCCTTCAAAACGTAAAACAAAGAATATCAAGGCATTTTATATATAAAACATAGGCAAAACACTAGTTAAATGTGGGTGAAACTATCGAATAATATGGTTGCATCAGACCTTTTGATCACCCTATAATTTTTATAAGAGTTTTCTGATGCTGTTTTCCTTGGAGTAGATGTGGAATCGCTACTCGGTGAGGCGAAGGTCTGGTCAAACCAGACCAGAGTAACAGTTCGGAAGGGCCATAATATTTGATCGTTGGATCGCCCCCAAATTTTTACAGGAATTTCTGTTGGTCATTTTCTTTGGAGCATATGTGGAATCGCTACTTGGTGAGCCGGATGTCTGGTCGCGCCACACCAGAGTACCGATACGAAAAAACCATAACTTGTGATCCGACCGTTTGATCGCCCTTCAATTTTTATAAGAGTTTCCGGATGCCGTTTTCTTTGGAATGGATGTGGAATCGCTAGGCGGTGCGGCGGAGGTCTGGTCGCCCCAAACTAGAGTAGTGGTTAGAAAGGGCCATAACTTTTGATCCGAGCGTTTGATCGCCCTTCAATTTTTATAAGAGTTTCCGGACGCCGCTTTCCTTGGAGTAGATGTGGAATCGCTACTCGGTGAGGTGGAGGTCTGGTCGCGCCAAACTAGAGTAGTGGTTCGAAATGCTATAACTTTTGATCCGACCGTTGGATCGCCCTCAATTTTTAACAAGATTTTCCAGAGGCCTTTTTTTAGAGCAGATGTGGAATCGGTACTCGGTGAGGCAGAGGTTTGGTCGTTCTAGACCAGAGTAACGGTTTCAAAGTGCCATAACTTTTGATCCGACCTTTGGATCACCCTCAAATGTTTACAGGAGTTTCCGGAGGCTGTTTCTGGAAGTCATTTTCATTGGGGTTGATGTGGAATCGCTACTCAATGAGGTGGAGGTATGGTCGTGCCAGACCAGAGTAACTGTTCCAAAGGGCCATTACTTTTGATCAGACCGTTTGATCTCCCTTAAATTTTTATACGAGTTATGGATGCCATTTTCCTTGGAGTAGGTGTGGAATAGCTACTCGGTGAGGCGGAGGTCTGGTCGCGCCAGACTAGAGTACCAGTTCGAAAGGGCCATATTTTTTAATCTGACCGTTGGATCGCCCTAATATTTTTACAAGAGTTTCCAGAGGCTGTTTTTGTTCAGGTAGATGTCGAATCGCTAGTCGGTGAGGCGGAGGTTTGGTCGCGCTGTACGAGAGTGACGGTTCGAAACGACCATAACTTTTGATCCGACCGTTAGATCGCCCTAAAAGTTTTACACGAATTTCTGGAGGTCGTCTGCGTTCGGGTAGATTTGGAATCCTTACTCGGTGACGAGGAGGTTTTGTCGCAAGGGATTAGAGTAACGGTTCGAAACAGCCACAACTTTTGATTCAACCATTGGATCGCCCTAAAATTTTTACAGGGGTTTCTGGAGGTCGTATTTCTTGTGCTAGATGTGGAATCGCTACTCTGTGAGGCAGAGGTTTGGTCGCGCCAGATAAGAGTAACGGTTCGAAAGGACCGTAACTTTTGATCCGACTGTTGGATCGCCCTCAAAGTTTTACAAGAGTTTCCGAAGGGCGTTTTCTGGAGGTCTGGTCGGGCCAGACTAGAGTAACGCTTCGAAAGAGCCATAACTTTTGATCCGACAGTTGGATCGCCCTCAAAGTTTTACAAGAGTTTCTGGATGCCATTTTCGTTCATGTAGATGTGGAATCGCTTGCCGGTGAGGCGGAGGTCTAGTGGCGCTGGATGAAAGTAACGGTTCAAAAGGGCCATAACTTTTGATCCGACCGTTGGATCGCCCTAAAAGTTTTACAAGAGTTTTCAGAGCCCATTTTCGTTGGGGTTGATGTGGAATCGCTACTCGGTGAGGTGGGGTTTGGTCGTGCTGGACAAGAGTAACGGTTCGGAAGGGCCATAACTTTTGATCTGACCATTGGATTGCCCTCAAAGTTTTACAAGAGTTGCGGACACTGTTTTTTGTGGAGTAGATGTGGAATCGCTACGCGGTGAGGCTGAGGTATAGTCGGGTCAAACAAGAGTAGCGGTTCGAAAGAGCCAAAACTTTTGATCCGACCGTTGGATTGCCCTTAGTGTTTTACAAGAGTTTCTGGAGGCTGTTTTTTATGGAGTAGATGTGGAATCGCTATTCCGTGAGGCAGAGGTCTGGTCGGCCCAGACCAGATTAACGGTTCGAAAGGGCCGTAACTTTTGATCCGACCATTAGATCGCCCTAAAATTTTTACAGGGGTTTTCGGAGCACGTTTTCGTTGAAATAGATGTGGAATCGCTACTCAGTGATGCGAAGGTTTGTCGCGTTGGATAAGAGTAACGGTTCGAAAGGGCCATAACTTTTGATCCGACCGTTGGATCGCCCTCAAAGTTTTACAAGAGTTTTGTAGGCCGTTTTCTGTGGAGTAGATGTGGAATTGCTACTCCGTGAGGCGGATGTCTGGTCGGGCCAGACCAGATTAACGGTTCGAAAGGGCCGTAACTTTTGATCCGACCATTAGATCGCTCCAAAATTTTTACAGGGGTTTTCGAAGCACGTTTTCGTTGAGATAGATGTGGAATCGCTACTCAGTGAGGCGGAGGTTTGTCGCGTTGGACAAGATTAACGGTTTGAAAGGGCCATAACTTTTGATCCGACCGTTGGATCGCCCTCAAAGTTTTACAAGAGTTTCGTAGGCTGTTTTCTGTGGAGTAGATGTGGAATCACTACTCCGTGAGGCGGAGGTCTGGTCGGGCCAGACCAGATTAACGGTTTGAAAGGGCCATAACTTTTGATCCGACCGTTGGATCGCCCTGAAATTTTTACAAGAGTTTCCGGAGGCCTTTTTTTTCGGGTAGAAGTGGAATCGCTAGTCGGTGAAGCAGAGGTCTGGTGCGCGGGACGAGAGTAACGGTTCGAAATGGCCATAACTTTTGATCCGACCATTGGATTGGCCTAAAATTTTTACAGGGGTTTCCGGAGGCCGTATTTCTTGGCGGTAGATGTGGAATCGCTACTCGGTGAGGCGGAGGTGGGGTCGCGCCGGACAAGAGTAACGGTTCGAAAGGACCATAACTTTTGATCCGCCGTTGGATCGCCCTCAAAGTTTTACAAGAGTTTCGTAGGCCGTTTTCTGTGGAGTAGATGTGGAATTACTACTCCGTGAGGCGGATGTCTGGTCGGGCCAGACCAGATTAACGGTTCGAAAGGGCCGTAACTTTTGATCCGACCATTAGATCGCCCCAAAATTTTTACAGGGGTTTTCGAAGCACGTTTTCGTTGAGATAGATGTGGAATCGCTACTCAGTCAGGCGGAGGTTTGTCGCGTTGGACAAGATTAACGGTTCGAAACGGCCATAACTTTTGATCAGACCCTTGGATCGCCCTCAACGTTTTACATGAGTTTCCGGAGGCCCTATTTCTTGGGGTAGATGTGGAATCACTACTCGGTGAGGTGAAGGTGGGGTCGCGCCGGACAAGAGTAACAGTTTGAAAGGATTGTAACTATTGATCCGACCGTTGGATCGACCTCAAAGTTTTACAAGAGTTTACGGAGGCCATTTTCTATGTTGTAGAATTGGAATCGCTACTCGGTGAGGCTGAGGTCTGGTCGGGTCAAACTAGAGTAATGGTTCGAAAGGGCCATAACTTTTGATCTGACCGTTGGATCGCCCTAAAAATTTTACAGGAGTTTCCAGAGGCCATTTTCGTTCTGATAGATGTGGAAACGCTACTTGGTGAGGCTGAGGTCTGGTCGCGCTGGATGAGAGTAACGGTTCGAAACGTTCATAACTTTTGATCCGACCGTTGGATCGCCCTCAACATTTACAGGAGTTTCCGGTGGCCATTTTTTGTGTAGAAATGGAATCGCTACTCAGTGAGGCAGAGGTTTGGTCGCGCCGGATAAGAGTAACGGTTTGAAATGTCCATGACTTTTGATCCGACTGTTGGATCGCCCTCAAAATTTTACAGGAGTTTTCGATGCCCGTTTTCGTTAGGGTAGAAGTGGAATTGCTACTCGGTGAGGCGGAGGAGAGTAATGGTTCTGAATGGCCAAAACTTTTGATCCGACCGTTGATCACCCTCAAATTTTTACAGGAGTTTTCAGAGGCCATTATCTTTGGAGTAGATGTGGAATCGCCACTCGATAAGGCGCTAGATGAGAGTAACGGTTCGAAACGGCTATAACTTTTGATCCGACCGTTGGATCGCCCTCAATGTTTTAGAGGAGTTTCCGGTGGCCGTTTGTTGTGTAGTAGATATGGAATCGCTACTTGGTGAGGCGGAGAAGTCGAATCCCTACTCGAAGAGGCGGAGGTCTGGTCGCGCCAGACTAGAGTAACAGTTCGAAACAACCATAACTTTGGATCCGACCGTCTGATCGCACTCAACTTTTTACAGCTGTTTCCATAGGCCGTGTTTGTTGGGGCAGTAGTGGAATCGCCACTCGGTGAGGCAGAAGTCTGGTCGCGCCGGACTATAGTAACTGTTCCGAATGGTCAAACTTTTGATCCGACAGTTGGATCGCACTCAAATTTTTACAGGACTTTCCAAAGTCAACCGTGGCAGCAGTTTCGTTGATGATATCTGAGTCCCTAGGGGCTGTTTGGGCTGTCGAATCCATGCGTCACCCATGGCACCAGTTTCGTTGATGATTTCTGAGTCCCTAGGGTCGCTTTATGCTGTTGAATCCAAGCATCACCCGTGGCAGAAGTTTCGGTGAAGATTTCTCAGTCCATAGGGCTTTTTGCACTGTTGAAGCCATGTTTCACCTGTGGCAGTAGTTTCGTTGATGATTTCTAAGTCCCTACGGGCTGTTTGGGCTGTCGAAGACATGCGTCATCCATGGTAGCAGTTTCGTTGATGACATGTGAATCCCTAGGGGCTGTTTGGGCTGTCGAATCCATGCGTCACCCGTGGGAGGAGTTTCGTTGATGATTTTTGAGTCCATAGGGGTTGTTTAGGCTGTCGAATCAATGCGTAACCCGTGACACCAGTTCGTTGAGGATATCTGAGTCCCTAGGGGTGCTTTGGGTTGTCGAATCCATGCGTCACCCGTGACAGCAGTTCGTTGATGATATCTGAGTCTCTAAAGGCTGTTTGGGATGTCGAATCCATGCATCACCAGTGGCACTAGTTTCGTTGATGATTTTTGAGTCTCTAGGGTCGCTTTATGTTGTTGAATCCAAGCCTCACCCATGGCAGCAGTTTCGGTGATGATTTCTTAGTCCCTAGGGCTGTTTGCGCTGTGGAAGCCATGCGTCACCCGTGGCAGAAGTTTCGTTGATGATTTCTAAGTCCCTAGGGGCTGTTTGGGCTGTCGAAGCCATGCGTCATCCATGGCAGAAGTTTCGTTGATGATTTCTCAGTCCCTAGGGCTGTTTGCGCTGTGGAAGCCATGCGTCACCCGTGGCAGAAGTTTCGTTGATGATTTCTGAGTCCCTAGGGGCTGTTTGGGCTGTCGAATCAATGCGTCACTCGTGACAACAGTTCGTTGATGATATCTGAGTCCCTAGGGGCGCTTTGGGCTGTCGAATCCATGCGTCACCCGTGACAGTAGTTCGTTAATGATATCTGAGTTCCTAGGGGCTGTTTGGGCTGTCGAATCCATGCGTCAGCCGTGGCACCAGATTCGTTGATGATTTGTGAGTCCCTAGGGTCGCTTTATGCTGTTGAATCGAAGCGTCACCCGTGGCAGCAGTTTCGGTGATGATTTCTCAGTCCCTAGGACTGTTGAAGCCATGCGTCACCCGTGGCAGCAGTTTCGTTGATGATTTCTCAGTCTCTAGGGGCTGGTTGGGCTGTCGAAGCAATACATCACCCGTGGCAGCACATTCGTTGATGATTTCTGAGTCCCTTGGGCTCTTTGCGCTGTCGAATCCATGCGCCACCCATGGCTGCAGTTTCGTTGATGATATCTGAGTCCCTAGGGGCTGTTTCGGATGTCGAATCCATTCGTCACCCGTGGGAGGAGTTTCATTGATCATTTCTCAGTCCCTAGGGGCTGTTTTGGATGTCGAATCAATGCGTCACCCGTGACAGCAGTTCGTTGATGATATTTAAGTCCCTGGGGCGCTTTGGGCTGTCGAATTCGTGCGTCACCCATGGGAATAGTTTCGTTGATGATATCTAAGTCCCTAGGGGCTCTTTAGGCTGTCGAATCCCTGTGTCACCCGTGGCACCAGTTTCGTTGATGATTTCTAAGTCCCTAGGGTCGATTTGGGCTATCGAATCCAACCGTCACACGTGGGAATAGTTTTGTTGATGATTTCTCAGTCCCTGGGGGCTGTTTCGGATGTTGAATCCATGCGTCACCCGTAGCAGCAGTTTCGTTGATGATATCTGAGTCCCTCGGGGCTGTTTGGGCTGTTGAATCCATGCGTCACCCGAGGCACCAATTTCGTTGATGATTTCTGAGTCCCTAGGGTCGCTTTATGCTGTTGAATCCAAGCGTCACCCGTGACAGCACTTTCGGTGATGATTTCTCAGTCCTAAGGGCTGTTTGCGCTATTGAAGCCATGCGTCACCCGTGGCAGCAGTTTCGTTGATGATATCTGAGTCCCTCGAGGCTGTTTGGGATGTCGAATCCATGCATCACCCGAGACACCAATTTCGTTCATGATTTCTGAGTCCCTAGGGTCGCTTTATGTTGTTGAATCCATGTGTCACCCGTGGCAGCAGTTTCGGTGATGATATCTGAGTCCTTAGGGGCTGTTTCGGCTGGCTAATCCATGCGTCACCCATGGCACCAGTTTCGTTGATGATTTATGTGTCCCTAGGGGCTGTTTGGGCTGTCGAAGCAATGCGGCTCCCGTGGCACCAGTTTCGTTGATGATTCTGAGTCACTAGGGTCGCTTTATGCTGTTGAATCCAAGCGTCCCCCGTGACAGCAGTTTCGGTGATGATTTCTCAGTTCCTAGGTTTGTTTGCGATGTCGAAGCCATGCGTCACCCGTGGCAAAAGTTTCGTTGATGATTTCTAAGTCCCTAGGGGCTGTTTGGGCTGTCGAAGCAATGCGGCACCCGTGGCAGCACCTTCGTTGATGATGTCTGAGTCCCTTGGGCTGTTTGCGCTGTCGAATCCATGCGCCACCCATGGCTGAAGTTTCGTTGATGATATCTGAGTCCCTAGGGGCTGTTTGGGCTGCCGAATCCATGCGTCACCCGTGGCACCAGTTTCGTTGATGATTCTGAGTCACTAGGGTCCCTTTATGCTGTTGAATCCAAACGTCCCCCGTGGCAGCAGTTTCGGTGACGATTTCTGAGTTCCTAGGTCTGTTTGCGATGTCGAAGCCATGCGTCACCCGCGGCAGAAGTTTCGTTTATGATTTCTATGTCCCTAGGGGCTGTTTGGGCTGTCGAAGCAATGCGGCACCCGTGGCAGCACCTTCGTTGATGATGTCTGAGTCCCTTGGGCTGTTTGCGCTGTCGAATCCATGCGCCACCCCTTGCTGAAGTTTCGTTGATGATATCTGAGTCCCTAGGGGCTGTTTGGGCTGTCGAATCCATGCGTCACCCGTGCCACCATTTTCGTTGATGATTCTGAGTCACTAGGGTCGCTTTATGCTGTTGAATCCAAGCGTCCCCCGTGGCAGCAGTTTCGGTGATGATTTCTCAGTTCCTAGGTGTGTTTGCGCTGTCGAAGCCATGCGTCACCCGTGGCAGAAGTTTCGTTGATGATTTCTGAGTCCCTATGGGCTGTTTGGGCTGTCGAAGCAATGAGGTACCCGTGGCAGCACTTTCATTGATGATGTCTGAGTCCCTTGGGCTGTTTGCGCTGTCGAATCCATGCGCCACCCATGGCTGAAGTTTCGTTGATGATATCTGAGTCCCTAGGGGCTGTTTGGGCTGCCGAATCCATGCGTCACCCGTGGCACCAGTTTCGTTGATGATTCTGAGTCACTAGGATCGCTTTATGCTGTTGAATCCAAGCGTCCCCCGTGGCAGCAGTTTCGGTGATGATTTCTGAGTTCCTAGGTCTGTTTGCGCTGTCGAAGCAATGCGTCACCCGTGGCAGAAGTTTCCTTGATGATTTCTGAGTCCCTAGGGGCTGTTTGGGATGTCGAAGCAATGCGGGACCCGTGGCAGCACTTTCGTTGACGATGTCTGAGTCCCTTGGTCTGTTTGCGCTGTCGAATCCATGCGCACCCAATGGCCGAAGTTTCGTTGATGATATCTGAGTCCCTAGGGGCTGTTTGGGCTATCGAATCAATGCGTCACCCATGGCCCCAGTTTCGTTGATGATTGTGAGTCACTAGGATCGCTTTATGCTGTTGAATCCAAGCGTCCCCCGTGGCAGCACTTTCGGTGATGATTTCTCATTTGCTAGGTCTGTTTGCGCTGTCGAAGGCATGCGTCACCCGTGGCAGAAGTTTCGTTTATGATTTCTGTGTCCCTAGGGGCTGTTTGGGCTGTCGAAGCAATGCGGCACCCGTGGCAGCACTTGCGTTGATGATTTCTGAGTCCCTTGGGCTGTTTGCGCTGTCGAATCCATGCGCCACCCCTTGCTGAAGTTTCGTTGATTATATCTGAGTCCCTAGGGGCTGTTTGGGCTGTCGAATCCATGCGTCACCCGAGGCACCAATTTCGTTGATTATTTCTTAGTCCCTATGGTCGCTTTATGCTGTCGAATCCAAGCGTCCCCCGTGGCAGCACTTTCGGTGATGATTTCTCAGTTCGTAGTTTTGTTTGCGCTGTCGAAGCCATGCGTCACCCGTGGCAGAAGTTTCGTTTATGATTTCTATGTCCCTAGGGGCTGTTTGGGCTGTCAAAGCAATGCGGCACCCGTGGCAGCACTTTCATTGATGATGTCTTAGTCCCTTGGGCTGTTTGCACTGTCGAATCCATGCGCCACCCATGGCTGAAGTTTCGTTGATGATATCTGAGTCCCTAGGGGCTGTTTGGGCTGTCGAATCCATGCGTCACCCGTGGCACCAGTTTCGTTGATGATTCTGAGTCACTAGGGTCCCTTTATGCTGTTGAATCCAAACGTCCCCCGTGGCAGCAGTTTCGGTGACGATTTCTGAGTTCCTAGGTCTGTTTGCGCTGTCGAAGCAATGCGTCACCCGTGGCAGAAGTTTCCTTGATGATTTCTGAGTCCCTAGGGGCTGTTTGGGATGTCGAAGCAATGCGGTACCCGTGGGAGCACTTTCGGTGATGATGTCTGAGTCCCTTGGTCTGCTTGCGTTGTCGAATCCATGCGCCACCCCTGGCTGAAGTTTCGTTGATGATATCTGAGTCCCTAGGGGCTGTTTGCGCTGTTGAATCCATGCGTCACCCGTGGCACCAGTTTCGTTGATGATTCTGAGTCACTAGGATCGCTTTATGCTGTTGAATCCAAGCGTCCCCCGTGGCAGCACTTTCGGTGATGATTTCTCAGTTCCTAGGTCTATTTGCGCTGTTGAAGGCATGCGTCACACGTGCTACCAGTTTCGTTGATGATTTCTGTGTCACTAGGGGCTGTTTGGGCTGTCGAAGCAATGCGGCACCCGTGGCTGCACTTTCATTGATGATGTCTGAGTCCCTTGGGTTGTTTCCGCTGTCGAAGCCATGCGTCACTCGTAGTGAAGTTTCGTTGGTGATTTCTGAGTCCCTATGGGCTGTCGAAACAATGGGGTACCCGTGGCAGCACTTTCGTTGATGATGTGTGAGTCCCTTGGGTTGTTTGCGCTGTCGAATCCATGCGCCACCCATGGCTGAAGTTTCGTTGATGATATCGAGTCCCTGGGGGCTGTTTGGGCTGTCGAATCCATGCGTCACCCGTGGCACCAGTTTCGTTGATGATTCTGAGTCACTAGGGTCGCTTATGCTGTTGAATCCAAGCGTCACCCGTGGCAGCAGTTTCGGTGATGATTTCTCAATCCCAAGGGCTGTTTGCGCTGTTGAAGCCATGCGTCACCCATGGCAGCAGTTTCGATGATGATATCTGAGTCCGTCGGGACTGTTTGGGCTGTCGAATCCATGCGTCACCCGAGGCACCACTTTCGTTGATGATTTCTTAGTCCCTATGGTCGCTTTATGCTGTTGAATCCATGCGTCACCCGTGGCAGCAGTTTCGGTGATGATATCTGAGTCTGTAGGGGCTGTTTCGGATGGCTAATCCATGCGTCACCCGTGGTACCAGTTTCGTTGATGATTTCTGTGTCCCTGGGGCTGTTTGGGATGTCGAAGCAATGCGGCACCCGTGGCAGCACTTTCGTTGACGATGTCTGAGTCCCTTGGGCTGTTTGCGCTGTCGAATCCATGCGCCACCCATGGCTGAAGTTTCGTTGATGATATCTGAGTCCCTAGGGGCTGTTTGGGCTGTTGAATCCATGCGTCACCCGTGGCACCAGTTTCGTTGATGATTCTGAGTCACTAGGATCGCTTTATGCTGTTGAATCCAAGCGTCCCTCGTGGCAGCACTTTCGGTGATGATTTCTCAGTTCCTAGGTCTATTTGCGCTGTCGAAGGCATGCGTCACTCGTGGTACCAGTTTCGTTGATGATATCTGAGTCCCTATGGGCTGTTTGGGCTGTCGAATCCATGCGTCACCCGAGGCACCACTTTCGTTGATTATTTCTTAGTCCCTATGGTCGCTTTATGCTATTGAATCCATGCGTCACCCGTGGCAGCAGTTTCGGTGACGATATCTGAGTCCGTAGGGGCTGTTTCGGCTGGCTAATCCATGGGTCACCCGTGGTACCAGTTTCGTTGATGATTTCTGTGTCCCAATGGGCTGGTTGGGCTGTCGAAGCAATGCGGTACCCGTGGCAGCACTTTCGTTGATGATGTCTGAGTCCCTTGGGCTGTTTGCGCAGTCGAATCCGTGCCCCACCCATGGCTGAAGTTTCGTTGATGATATCTGAGTCCCTAGGGGTTGTTTGGGCTGTGGAATCCATGCGTCACCCGTGGCACCAGTTTCGTTGATGATTCTGAGTCACTAGGATCGCTTTATCCACAGAGAGCTAGATCTAGAAATTAAGCTAGGTAACAAAAGAAACTCAAGAGAAATTAAATTAACAATAACTTGGTTGAAAATGATTGATGGATTTGTTTTCAAAGATGAAAAGGTGTAAATAGATTTTAAATGACAAGAAAAAGTAAGTCTTGGTCCAAATCAATTCTAATGGTGATGTATTGGTGATTCCTTCAACATATATAAGATAACTCAACCTAATATCAACGATGGTGATATTAGATCGGAAGATATTACAATGAAGTTTAAAAAGATGAAGATTGATTATTGCTTAAGAATGAACAAGTACTTTCATATTAAGTAAGACATTGAATCAAGCAATCTCTATACCAAAACTAAGGTTTGTGCATAAAAATTCAAGATTATAACATTACCTAAATGATTTCTAAAATTTCTTTGCAATAATAAAACATTCATGAAGAAAATAAGAAGATAAACATTAAGATTCATTCATATATTAAAGAACTCACCTCAATCACCATCATCCTTGATTTGGATCCAAGAAGGAGATTAGCCAACCATGATTATATATAAGAACACTTCAATAAACATGAAATAACTTGAATCACACTGAAATAATAAGTTTTACAAGCTAAAGAACCGAAATCTATAAAGAAGAATACAACACAATTTCAGTAAATATTCGGACACAAATCTGACTCTAACTTTGGACAGCAATTCGACCCTTTTAGAAGCCTCCCTTGAAGATGGATATTAGAGACATATTTATAGGACATTCTGTTAGCTTTCCAGATCATTAAAGAACAGCTCATTTGGACATCTGAGTCAAAAGTTATGGGCAAAACATCGAAAGGTGTTCTGGAAAATCAAATCAGGCCAGCTTGGAGAAAACTTTGGTGCACGTTTTTCTTCCTCCTTTGTGAGCTGTCTCTTTCTTCTTTTTGACCCAAAATAATGTGACAATGTCCCCTCCAGCTTTCCATCCATGTGCTTGCCCTCTTGGATCAATGAATTATCCAAAATAAATCAAATGTTATTTGTTGTGTGGACATGTAAGATCATGGATTGTGCTTGGGCTGATTTGGAGGCTGATTTGGGGGCTGATTTGGGGCTGATTTGGGGCTGAATTTAAGCATCAAATAAGGATACAAATGTACCTATTATTTGGGCTAAGATTGACATTAAAACCTTAAGTGTTTGATGGTTGAAGTTTGCACACAACATAAGGCAAGTTTGGGCTTGAAATAGATCATATGATATTCTTTTCTAGAATTGGAATAGAATTGATTTTTGGAGCAAATTTGGAGCACTTATTTGAACCAAGATTTTCTTCAATCTTCAACTAAATTTCTCTTCAATTCTTTGTTCCGAATTCCGACGTTGAATTTTCTGAAATAATTCATTTAAGCTCCAAAAACCTATCGAAACATTAAAAGAAACTTCATTACTAAAAAGCACATCAATTATTATAAAAAACCCAAATAAAAACAATAAATACATATGTAAAATAAGAGACTTAATGATACTTTTGATGCACAATCACACCCCCCAACTTAGATTTTGCTAGTCCTCAAGCAAAACAAAACATAAAACCTTTGAAATAAAAAGAATAATAATAACATAATTAGGCTCGACTCATCACACTTAAAGGACCTATCATGCAAACATTGGTATCTTTAACTTAGTGTACACAATAGCAAATAAAGAAAAATCAGCATACTCACATTCTCTAAATCAAACATCCATACAAAATTCCAAATTCAATCGTATTTATCATGCAACCAACATAATTGATTCACGCGAAAACTCAACTTGTAATCTTCCCTTCTCACTACTACAAACAAGGTAGCAAACTAGAGAAGTATCTATATATTATTTTTTTTCTTTTCTTTTTTTTTTCTTTTTTTTGATATTATTTATTCTTTTTCTTTAAGTGGTCACTTCCCTTTTGACGCGAATACAAACATTTGTGATGAATGCACCCGGTTACTCACAAAGTCACAAACTTAAAGTGCTTTGCATACTCATATTTCAAGCTGCCGTTTGACGTAAAGATAAACATTTGTGATGAATACCCCTAGTTACTGAGCAACTCAAAACATTGGAGTAGATAGAACTTTGTACACATTTGTGTAATAATGATTACTCTATTCACTTAAACCTTGTTTAGGACTAGATCAAAAGGGATAATCACAAGTAAAGCATCACATTCATCTTTCATGCATAATCACACAACTCACACAACTTTTACAAGGAAAGATGTACTTCAATAATCTTAAAAAAAAAGTATGCTATATCTTGCTTTATAAGATATTATCCATCCCAAATTAAAGCATGCAATGTTCAACACAATAAGAAATCCAAAAATGTAATGTTGATCCTAAACAAGACTCGTTCACGTACGAATGCAAATTTTTTTTTCTAACAAGCATGGTCATCTCACGCATTCAACATAATCAAATATCTAAAATTAAGTTTTACATTATCATCAATGAAAAAAAAGGTATAAAGATTAGAAAACTGTTACTCCCCTTTTGTTCTCAAGGATGAATGTCTGATTGAATTGGACATGAGCTGACTTCTTGCTTGATTTTTTTTTTTTACCTGCATATCACAACTAAAAGAAAACATTGATGTTTTTTTTTTTTTTTTAAATAAAGAACCTCACACCCCCCAACTTAAAATAATACATTGTCCCTAATGCATGAACAAGAAAATATAAGAGATGGAAGAACGAAAAATAAATAAAAATGAAATAAAAATAAAAATAAAAATAAAAACTCATTACTTCTGATACTACAATGGTATTGGATCTTCAAGATCCAATGTCTCAACTTCAGCCACAACGTTTTCAAGATAAGGTTTCAATCGATGACCATTTACTTTGAAAACATTTCCATTCTTAGGATTTTCTACCTCAAATGCACCATGCTCAGAGATGGATTTAATCACAAATGGACCAATCCATTTTGTCCTCAACTTCCCAGGAAAGAGATGTAATCGTGAATTATACAAGAGAACCTTTTGACCAACATGAAAGGATTTTCTAAAAATATGTTTATCATGCAAAGTTTTCATCTTATGTTTTGAAATTTTTGCATTTTCAAATGCATCATTTCTCAGCTCCTCTAATTCATCCAATTGAAGCTTTCTATTTTTGCCAACCTCGTTTTCATTATCATTGAATTGTCGGATGGCCCAATATGCACGGTGCTCAATCTTAACAGGGAGATGACAAGGCTTTCCATAAACTAGCCTATAAGGAGACATTCCTAAAGAGGTCTTATAAGCAGTGCGATATGCCCACAAAGCATCAACTAGTCGTAGGGACCAATCTTTACGGTTTGGATTGACTGTTTTCTCTAAAATGTTCTTGATCTCCCTATTTGTCAACTCAGCTTGGCCACTAGTCTGTGGGTGATAGGGGGTACTGACCTTGTGAATTACACCATATTTTCTCATCAAAATCCCAACGGGCTTGTTACAAAAATGTTTTCCCCCATCACTAATCATAGTCCGGGGCATGCCAAAACGAGAGAAAATGTTTTCTTTCAAGAATTTGACCACAACTCGATGGTCATTAGTTCGAGATGCAATGGCCTCCACCCATTTAGACACATAATCAACAGCTACAAGGATGAATTGGTAACCAAATGAACTTGGAAAAGGTCCCATGAAATCAATCCCCCAACAATCAAATATTTCCAAAACAAAAATAGGGTTCAGGGGCATCATGTTACGCCTAGTGAGGTTACCTAGTCGTTGGCATCGGTCACATGCAACACAGAAGGCATGGACATCTTTGAACATGGTGGGCCAATAAAAACCACACTGCAAGATCTTGGCAGTGGTTTTCTTGGAAGAGAAATGCCCACCACAGGCTAATGCATGACAAAAATTAATTACACTTGGAATTTCATGATCAGGGATGCACCGCCTAACAATTTGGTCAGGGCAGTATTTAAATAGGTAGGGGTCATCCCAAAAAAAGGTACGCACATTGCGCAAGAATTTTTGTTTGTCAAGTTTAGACCAATGAGAAGGAATCTGATTTGTGGCTAGGTAATTTGCTATGTCAGCATACCATGGAGAGCCAATGTAGGAAACGGTACCTGCACAAAATAAATTTTCATCAGCAAAGAATTCATTTATTGGAGATTCATCAATTATGGTCTCATAGCTTGAAAGACGAGACAAATGATCAGCCACTACATTCTCTACTCCCTTTTTATCTCGAATTTCAAGGTTAAACTCTTGGAGTAGGAGGATCCATCGAATCAAACGTGGCTTGGCATCTTGTTTTGTGAGCAAGTATTTCAACGCTGCATGATCAGTGAAAACAATAACAAGAGATCCAACCAAATAAGACCGAAACTTGTCCAATGCAAAGACCACAGCTAAAAGTTCTTTTTCAGTTGTAGTGTAATTCAATTGAGCATCATTCAAAGTCTTGCTAGCATAATAAATGACATGAGGCTTCTTATCTTTTCTTTGCCCTAAAACAGCCCCTACCGCAAAATCACTAGCATCACACATCAGTTCAAATGGTAAAGACCAATCAGGAGCTTGCATGATTGGTGCAGTGGTTAACAACCCTTTAAGCTTTTCAAAAGCTTCTTGACATTTTGATGTCCAATCAAATTGAACATCTTGTGACAACAAGTTACACAATGGTTTGGCAATGGTACTAAAAGAATGAATGAATCTTCGGTAAAAACCAGCGTGTCCTAAAAAGGATCTCACATCTTTCACAGTCCGAGGGGTAGGTAATTTTTGAATGACTTCAACCTTTGACTTATCTACCTCTGTCCCTTTTGAAGAGACAATGTGACCTAAAACAATGCCATGTGTCACCATAAAATGACACTTCTCCCAATTGAGTACAAGATTGCTCTCCTCACACCTTTCAAGAACTTTTTCCAAATGCATTAGACACAACTCATAAGAATCCCCATAAACTGAAAAATCATCCATGAAAACTTCCAAAAAAATTTCCACCATGTCACTAAAGATACTCATCATGCACCTTTGAAAAGTGGCTGGTGCATTACACAAGCCAAAAGGCATTCTTCTATAAGCATAGGTACCAAAAGGACAAGTGAAAGTGGTTTTTTCTTGGTCTTCTAAAGAAATTTCAATTTGGTTGTAACCTGAGTATCCATCAAGAAAACAATAGAAAGCTCTTCCGGCTACTCTTTCAAGCACTTGGTCTAAAAATGGAAGTGGAAAATGGTCCTTCCTAGTCACCATGTTCAACTTACGATAATCAATGCACATACGCCATCCAGTTTGGATTCTAGTTGGTACTAGCTCATTATTTTCATTCTTCACTACCGTGACTCCAGATTTCTTAGGGACAACTTGGGTTGGACTAACCCATTTTGAGTTTGCAATGGGGTAAATGATACCTGCATCAAGTAGCTTAAGCACTTCACCTCTCACTACTTCCTTCATGTTTGGGTTCAATCGTCTTTGCATTTGCCTCACAGATTTAGCCTCTTCTTCAAGATAGATTCTATGTGTACATAAAAGAGGGCTAATGCCTTTCAAGTCAGTAATAGTCCACCCAATTGCTTTCTTGTGTTTTCTCACCACTCTCAAAAGTTCTTGTTCCTGCTCTATGCTAAGTTTTGATGAAATCACAATAGGATATGATTCATCTTCCCCTAGAAAAGCATATTTAACGGATCCGCCGTATAACTAACCCTAACCATTAAACAACCACAGTGTTTGCACTAGTAATTTAATTTAATGGCAGCCTTATGAACTAGATAAGTTGATTAATCAAGAAAACATAACTGTCCGCAGTCTATGTTTGATTTGATTGAATGTTCTCCCTAAGATTAATAACGTAGATCCGCCACAATTATTAAACTCAGTTGCTTCATAAGTTCATATACCACAACTCCGGTTTTGATATTAAACTTAGCAATAGATTGTCTACAATAATAACTTAGAGTCCGCTCTAGCAATTAAAATAAACAATCATAGGAAAAATAAGCATAGGAGAACAAACATATTCATCATATAAACCGAAAAGAAAAGGTAAAATAAATCTCACAGTTCTTGAAATCCGAAGGTTTCCGTGTCCTTGCAACCAAGAAAAAGTGTTTAGCCTTGCATGTTTGTTGAACAACTAATCAAAAAGAAGGAAGAATGCATAATTTAGGGTTTCTTAGAGGAAGGGGGCGTTTTTCTCTTCTTGGCTGGCTGCCCCCCTTCTCTTCTCTCATTCTTTTTATATCCTAGGAAACCCTAGGTCTCTATTTTACAAAATAGTCCTCCATTAAGTAGATTGTTTACATTTAAGTACTTCAATAACTATTTTCCTAAAAAAGGAGAAATAGCCTTGCATGAAATCTTCAAGCTTTGACTTAGAGGAGCTAAATTGCTGAAATACAAACTTGGATATCGGTTTAGATGCTTCGGAACGTAATTTGGACTCGTTTCTTCACGAAACCTGTTTGCTGGCAGAATTTAGTTTTCATCTTTGAAAAATCATATCTCCCTCATATGACATCAGTTTTGGCTGAAATTTGGAGCGTTTATAGAAATTTGAGACATGAATCCAAAAAAATTGAGTTTGCATCAATTGGACTTTTGTAGCTCCAGATATTCAAGTTGGAATGGCCGAAGGTCAACACTGGCAGATTGCGAGATTTGACTTTGAAGGCTGCGATTTCCATGCTCTTCCTTATTTTATTTTCTTGCCTTAGATGTCCAGAAAGGTATGGATGTTAGCTTTTTAATGCCACTGGAATCACTTCATTTCAACCTCTAGAGCTCACGCTCTGCACAAAACATCGACTAAAGGTCAAATCTGCCAATTATCTCCAATTTACTCCTTTTTGCATCTTTCATCCAAAAGTGCCTTCAAAACATAAAACAAAGAATATCAATGCATTTTATATATAAAACATAGGCAAAACACTAGTTAAATGTGGGTGAAACTATCGAATAATATGGTTGCATCAAATACCCCCACACTTAGCTTTTGCTCGTCCTCGAGAAAGGATAGGTAAAATCAAATTGAAGTTAAATTAAGTGAAATCACTATGACTAATCTTCTAATCTCCCATCAATATCCAAGAATATATGCATTATAAACAAGAACACAATTAAGAAGGATAAAGAGTATAAATTTTCATGAATTTATTTACATGCAAACTTCAAAATTCAATTAATCGTCGAGATTTAAATGAAATCTATGCCATGCCAAAGTGATAGGTCCTCTCATTGATATACACTCCAACACTCACGTGTTTAGGGCTTATGTGTTTAAATCTCTCAAATTCAATCAATGAATATGTTCTACCATAAGCTTGCTCTTCAATCTCATCTCCATTAATAACATATTACAAACAATGCATGAATCAAAAGGTCTTATTTTCTGGTTGTAATGGGGCTAAGGTAAAGGTGAGGTAAAAGAGAGTAAAAGAAAAGGTTCAAACCAAAGAAAGTAGAGCATTTTGAAAAATGATATTTCGAACAAGATATTCCATCAAAGCACATAAATTTTTCATCTTTAATCACCAATGCTTAACTTCTTTTTGATTTCAAGCTTTTTCAATATAAAATCTTAAGAACATAAAGGAACACTTTTTTCTTTTTCTTTTTTCTTTTTTTTTTCTTTCCTTTTTTTTTTACCTTTGGCAACTTTGCCCATCTTTTCATCAAACATCACTTCTTCTTTCTTTTCACATAATTTCCAACCATAATTCCATGAGATATCATAAGTATACGCTCTACTAATCCTTGGCCAGGGGAAAAGGAAAACATATAAAAAGTTAAGGCTTATACATGGATAAAGCAAAGAAAAGATAAACAAGCTCAAAAGGGGCTCACTAAGGATAATATGTTTTAGGTTGGCTTTTTGGCTCAAGTGGTTAAAATTCCTAATGCCTTTATCATCTTCATGTATGTATGTAATATGAATGTAATCTCAACAAGATATGAAGCAAGTTCTAAAGATACATATCATTGAAAGAAGACACAATCAAAGAATATAATGTTGAAGGCTCAAAAGCTTGCATTGGTATAACACTATAAAGTCAACAGGGCATATTCTCAAAGTCAATCCCTAAACCAATTAAACCTTAAAACTTGCATGCACACTCCTTCATTCGATTTATATCTTCATCTATCTCAACTAATTCTCATACATAATACTCATATTCTCAAAAACCAATGGGAGTTCAAAAGATCAAACATAATTTTTTTTTATTTTGAAAAATAACAAAGAAAACCAAAATTAGAAAACCAACATTCTCCCAATACCCCCACACTTAAAACACAACATTGTCCTCAATGTTGAAATAGAAGAAAAGGAATATTGGAGAATGACAAAAATAAAGTAAAATGCGAAAAATAAAAGATAAGGGAAAAAGAAAGCAAATCTGTTTTTTTTTTGTGTGCTGGGTTGCCTCCCAGTAAGCGCTTTTGTTTTATGTCATTGGCTCGACATGTTGCATGCTCATTCTTCATAGATTGGTTCAGCTAACTCCGCAAAAGCGGTGAGTTCTGTCGTCCAACCTTCATAGAAAGGTTTCAAGCGATGCCCATTGACCTTGAGTACTTTGTTGGTTTCTAAACTTGTAATTTCAACTGCACCATAAGAAAAAACATTAGAAACAACAAAGGGTCCAATCCAACGAGAGCGCAATTTTCTAGGAAAAAGTTTCAAACGCGAATGATAAAGAAGGACTTTGTCTCCAACATGAAACTCCTTTCTTGTAATCATTCGGTCATGGAGACTCTTAGTCTTTTCTTTATAAATCCTTGCATTCTCGTAAGCATCATTTCGAATCTCTTCCAACTCTTGCAATTGCAACTTTCTTGCAATCCCAGCAGCATCATAATCCATGTTACATTTTTTAATGGCCCAAAAAGCTTTGTGTTCAAGCTCCACCGGTAGATGACATGCTTTTCCATAAATCATCCTATAAGGTGACATTCCTATAGGTGATTTGTAAGCAGTCCGATAAGCCCAAAGTGCATCACCAAGTCGTAGACTCCAATCTCGCCGGTTAGGTTGCACTGTCTTCTCCAAAATGGACTTGATTTCTCGATTTGAAATTTCAGCTTGGCCATTCGTTTGAGGATGGTATGCTGTGGAAGTTCGATGAGTCACATGATATTTGCGTAACAATGCTTCCATTGAACGATTGCAAAAATGAGTGCCACGATCACTAATGATAGCTTTAGAGATTCTAAACCTGTCAAATATGTGAGTCCTGACAAAATCTAAAACAACCTTAGCATCGTTAGTTCGTGTGGCTTTCGCCTCAATCCATTTGGACACATAATCAACAGCAAGAAGGATATAAAGATTGCCAAAAGAAGAAGGAAATGGACCCATAAAATCAATACCCCAAACATCAAAAATTTCACTCACAAGAATATTCGTTAAAGGCATTTGATTCTTATGAGTGATATTACCTGTTTTTTGGCATTTTTCACATGATTTGCAAAAATGATATGCATCCTTAAAAATAGAAGGCCAATTAAAACCACTTTCAAGTACTTTGTGGGCCGTTCTTTTTGCTCCAAAATGCCCACCACAAGAATGAGAATGACAAAAGGTAAGAATGGAATGAAATTCATCTTGTGGTACACATCTCCTAACTACTTGATCCACACAAAATTTCCACAGATAAGGAGTATCCCAAAAATAATATTTAGCATCAGCTCGTAACTTGTCTTTTTGGGATGTAGACAAACCTGGAGGGAATTCTTTGGTGACTAAATAGTTCACCAAATCAGCATACCATGGTCTTGTAGAGGAATGTAACACATACAACTGCTCATCGGGGAATGTCTCTCGTATTGTTTCAGTTTGTATATCCTCAGTCCTTTGTCGGCTCAAGTGATTAGCCACATGATTTTCGACACCTTTTTTGTCTTTGATCTCAAGATCAAATTCTTGTAAAAGCAAGATCCACCTAATCAATCTTGGTTTGGACTCCTTTTTCTTCAAAAGATACCTTAAAGTTGCATGATCAGTAAAAACAATGACTTTTGTACCAAGTAGATATGACCTAAATTTTTCAAGAGCATACACCACTGCAAAAAGTTCCTTTTCAGTTGTATGGTAATTGCATTGTGCTCCGTCCAACATGCGGGAAGCATAGGCGATAACATGCAAATTCTTCCCTATTCTTTGCCCAAGGACAGCCCCTACCGCATAGTCACTTGCATCACACATTATCTCCAAAGGCTCATCCCAATTTGGTGGTTGGATGATAGGGGCAGATGTGACACGCCTCTTAAGCTCATCATGGGCATCTTTACATGCTTGATCAAACACAAAATCCACTTCTTTGGCTAATAGTTTGCACAAGGGTGCTGTAATCTTTGAGAAATCTTTGATAAAGCGTCGATAGAAACATGCATGGCCAAGAAAAGAACGAATTTCCCTCATGCAGGAGGGGTAAGGCAATGATGAAATAACGTCTATTTTAGCTTTATCAACCTCTAATCCACGTGAAGACACAACATGCCCAAGAACTATTCCTTGTTCTACCATAAAATAACACTTTTCATAGTTTAAGACAAGGTTAGTTTCAATGCACCTTTTCAAGATCAAAGATAAATTTTCTAGACATTTATCAAAAGAATCACCATACACCGTGAAATCATCCATGAAAACCTCAATTATTCTTTCAACATAGTCAGAAAAAATACTCATCATGCATCTTTGAAAAGTTGCAGGTGCATTACAGAGACCAAAGGGCATTCTCCTATATGCATATGTACCAAATGGACATGTAAATGTAGTCTTTTCTTGATCCTCGGGATTAATAACAATCTGATTGTATCCACTATATCCATCAAGAAAGCAATAAAAAGACTTACCTGCTAGGCGTTCAAGCATTTGATCCATGAATGGTAATGGAAAATGATCTTTGCGTGTAGCAAGATTTAGCTTTCTGTAATCAACACACATTCTCCATCCACTCGAGATGCGAGTAGGAATGAGCTCATCATTTTTGTTTTTCACCAACGTGATTCCGGTCTTTTTAGGCACCACATGGATTGGCGCAACCCATTTACTGTCCGTGATGGGATAAATGACTCCTGCATCTAACAGTTTTAAAATTTCAGCTTTCACTACCTCCATCATAGGCGGGTTCAACCTCCTTTGCATTTCCCTTATTGGTTTTGCGTTGTCCTCCAGTAGTATGTGATGCATACACATTGAGGGACTAATGCCCTTGATGTCGGCTAAAGTCCATCCAATGGCCGTCTTGTGATCACACAACAACTTCACAAGTTTTTCCTCTTGCATACTTGTCAAACCTTTTGCTATGATAACGGGAAGTGTATTGTTGTCCCCAATGAATACATACTTCAAATTATCGGGCAAAGGTTTTAATTCTAACTCGGGGGCCTGTAAAATAGATGGCAAAAGCTTTTTATGTGAGAGTACTAAATCAATAAAGACATTACCATGGGGAACGGTTTGCAAAGCTTGTAAGGCCAATATTGATTCATGCACATTTTGGGGAACACACACATGCCTCTCCATCTCTTCTATCTTGGTGAAATCATAGCCATAGCTCAAAGCTATGCTTAATCCGTCTTCGCAATCAAAATCACAAACTTGCTGCACAAACTTATCAATTTGGTCATAACATGTGATAGAATAAACATTGCTATAAGGATATTTCATTGCATCATGAAAATTGAATTCAATTTTTTCATCTCCTACCTCCATAGACAAGGTATCCTTACCACAATCAATCTTTGCGTTGGCGGTTTTCAAGAATGGTCTCCCAAACAATATAGGAGTGCTGGTTGATGAATCACAAGAATCATGTTCCATATCAAGAATATAAAAATCACATGGAATAACCAAACTATCAATCTTGACTAGGACATCTTCTATCACACCAAGTGGATAAACAAAACTACGATCCGCAAGTTGTATTACAATGCTAGTTTTATTCAAAGGCTCAAGACTAAGAGAATCATAAACATGTTTGGGCATAACACTAATGGATGCACCTGAATCGCATAAAGCTCTTTTAAAACTAGCATTACCAATAACACATGGGATAGTAAACGCACCTGGGTCTTTTTGTTTCAAAGGCAGATTCTTTTGAACAACGGCAGATACAACTTCACCCATACTTACCGTTTCATGACCTTTCAGTTTGAAAGCTCTCTTGGTAGTACACAACTCCTTCAAGAATTTGGCATATTTGGGAATTTGCTTGATAGCATCAAGCAAAGGAATGTTGAGTTCCACTTTCTTGAAAACCTCTAAAATCTCTATTTCTTTGTCTTCTTTCTTTGACCTAGAAGAACTCACAGGAAAGGGTGGAATTGTTTTAAAACTGGAATTAATTGAGTGAGGAGTTACCTTTGGAGTGTTGGTCTTTATTTCAGTTTGTGGAGGAGGAGGATGTTCCTTCTTTGTACTCAATTCAGTTTCTATCTCTTCTTCTTCCTCCATCTCAATTTGTTTCGACCTTTGTCTTTCAAGTTCTTTCCCACTTCGCAGCATGATCGCACTAACATTCTCTTTTGGATTCAATGCTTGGGAGGGCAATTTTCCATTCATTTGTGCTTCCAATTTCCCCACACTTGAAGCTACTTGCCCCATTTGCTTCTCCAAGTTGTGAATACTTGACCTTGTTTCCTGTTGAAAAGACATGACATGTAAACCCCGGGGAAAAATAAAGGTTGCTTAGATTGCAAACTAACTACATGAGAAATAAAAGTGAAGAAATTCATGCATATGGTTAAATAAAAACGGGAATTTAGAAATTTTTGGATATAAGTTTATGGACGAAATATTTCGAGACAATATAAATCAACCCAAAAATGTTGAGGGTTGGATTAAATTAAAGAAAATAAGATAAACTAAAAAGAAGTGGGGGCAAAACGAATACATTTAAAGAAAATGGGGTCTAAATGCAAATAAGAATAATTATAGAGCATAAATACTACTCTTCTTATCAAAAATAGATCTGCAACTATCGTGAAGAAAGAAGAGAGGGAGTTTTGGTATCTATTTCTACAAATCAAGAGAGAAACACCAAAATTTCAAGAACCCATCCAAGATTAAGGGTTTATAGATGGACTAAACACTTGTGGGCAAGTGATTAATAAGGAAATTGAACAAGAAGAGAAGATGGAGGGCTGGCTATCATTAGATAAGAAAGGAGGAAGTTGAAAATCTTCAACTGGTTGAAGATCAAAACCTTAATTCGTACCGGGTAAGGTGTTCTAAACATGATCTTATAAGTCATTTTAAATTCGATAAGGAATTGATGCCTTGATGTGAATTATAGATTAGGGTTCTTAGACTTAAATTTGGGGGAAAAGTATTTGTTGTAAAAATTAAGTTAATTCATGTGTGGAATGTGATTTGGGGACGTGAAACAATGATAATTTACCCAGAAAATATAGTTTGGGAAATTTATGTGTGAAGGGAAGGGGGGGTGACGAATCTGGACAGACTCGTCTCCTGAATTTCAGTAAGATTTCGGATAGGAGGATGAGGGAGAACCAGTGTCCTTCATAGAAATTATAGTTTTGGATGTTAGCTAACTAAGGAAATTGGTCTTGCTCAATTTAGAGCTGTAGAACTCCAGTTATGGGTTATCAACCGAGATGGGGTCATGACAGACCCTATAGAGCAGTAAGTCTGATTTTTGATGAGAAATTATGACTATCTTAGGGGCAGAACTGGGTTCTCCTTCCTCAGGGGACTTGTAGCCCCATGTCTTAGTTTTCCAACGAGACCAATCTTGCTTGCAACGGAGTTCTATAACTCTAGATATAGTTAAAAATCTAAAGAGAGGTCGGACAGTAACAGTTCAATGTCTAGACAGTAACAGTTCAATATCTTGACAGTAATAGTTCAAGACAATAATAGTTCAATGTCTAGACAGTAACAGTTCAAAAATGAGACAGTAACAGTTGGACAATAACAGTCCAAACGTCTGTTAATGAGCGATTTTGACTACCTTAGAGGTAGAGCTGGGTTCTTCCCAAAACATAGAACTTGTAGCCTCATGTCTTACCTTTCCAACGCCATAAATTTCACTTGAATCGAAGTTCTATAACTCCAGATATAGTTAAAAATCTGAGGAGAGGTCAGACAGTAACAGTTTAAAAATGGACAGTAACAGTTGGACAGTAACAGTCCAAGCATTTGTTTATGAGCGATTTTGACTACCTTAGAGGCAGAACTGGGTTCTTCCCAACACATATAACTTGTAGCCTCATGTCTTACCTTTCCAACGCCACAAATTTCACTTGAATCAGAGTTCTATAACTCCAGATATAGTTAAAAATCTGAGGAGAGGTCAGACAGTAACAGTTCAAAAAATGGACAGTAACAGTTGGACAGTAACAGTCCAAGCGTTTGTTTATGAGCGATTTTGACTACCTTAGAGGCAGAACTGGGTTCTTCCCAACACATATAACTTGTAGCCTCATGTCTTACCTTTCCAACGCCATAAATTTCACTTGAATCGGAGTTCTATAACTCCAGATATAGTTAAAAATCTGAGGAGAGGTCAGACAGTAACAGTTCAAAAATGGACAGTAACAGTTGGACAGTAACAATCCAAGCGTTTGTTAATGAGCAATTTTGACTATCTTAGAGGCAGAGCTGGGTTCTTCCCAAAACATAGAACTTGTAGCTTCATGTCTTACCTTTCCAACGCCATAAATTTCGCTTGAATCGGAGTTCTATAACTCCAGATATAGTTAAAAATCTGAGGAGAGGTCAGACAGTAACAGTTCAAAGACGAAGCAGTAACAGTTGGACAGTGAAAGTCCAAATATAAAGAAAGGAATGATAACTAGGATTGGAAAAAGAACGACAGTAATAATGAGTGAAATGAGAAAAACATAAAGTACTAAGAAATGATTGAAAGAAAGACTTATTGGTTGTTGATATGGTTATTATAAAACATATCCTTGAGTGAGGAAAATTTATGAGATAAACCTGTGATTTGCAGGAGGGACCACAGACATGGTGCAACAGCAGCAGCAGGGGAGCACGAGTAGAGCTTCTATTGCAGGTAGGTGATTCACACCTATGCTTCCTAGTTAAATTCCATGATTTAATATATTTTGATGTGAAATGTGAATTACTGAATGTATGTGTATTCAAGGTGAAAAGTTGTTATATGAATTGCCAAGTGATGAAATTATCACTGAAAAAGGAAAACATGAGAAGTGTGATTTGAGGCATAAACTAGCATACATTAAGTGTGTGTTAGGATCCCGGGTAAGGGGATCACCATGTATTGTCTAGCATACATTGAGTGTATGTTAGGATCCCGGGTAAGGGGATCACCCTGTATTGGCTAGCATACATTTAGTGTATGTTAGGATCCCGGGTAAGGGGATCGTCACGAATGGACTAACATACATTTAGTGTATGTTAGGATCCCGGGTAAGGGGATCTCCATGTATTGGCTACCATACATTCAGTGTATGTTAGGATCCCGGGTAAAGGGATCACCATGGAATGGCCAGCATACATTCATTGTATGTTAGGATTCCGGGTAAAGGGATCGCCATATATCGACTCCTATGGGGTGGTGATGACGATACCAGTGAAACTGGTATCGGGAATGTGATAAGCAAAAGTAATCACGTTGATGTCTAGAATGAAGGTTGATAGTGGTAGAGGGAATGATTATCAATAGTTGAATAAGGAAGAGATTTTAAATAAAAAAAAAACTAGAAGGGAGAAGTAAATGAAATATGAATGCATGTTGCCCTGTTGAAATTATTAGATATTCATATTGTTATATTTATGGAAATATTCACCTCGCAATAATATGTATTTTGTTTCAGGATCATCGCATGCACGACAGGAGTAGATTCTAGCTTATGTTTCCTTTTTGAAGTCTAGGTTCTAGGGAGTATACCCTTGTATTTTGTAAACATGAAAATGGTTGTATAACTTAATTTGTATAATAAATGTTTAAACTTGATTGGATGAATTTAACGTTGTAGTTTATATAACCATATTTCATGTCTATGAATTTATATTTATTTAAATTATCCATCCATAATGATATTTTTGTTATATCATGCATATCATAAATATTATGGTTGATAGGTGTGAGTATAATTGTGGAATTGAAACCTAGGTTGATTGGGTCGGGAATTAAGTTATGAGATGCGAACTGATAGAAGGGTAAACAAGTTACATGTCGGTAAATTGGGACCTTCCGGTATAGGGGGGACTCAGTCGAAATTTCCGGTAGATGTTAACACAAAGACCGTGAATATGTATATATATAAAAAAAATTTAACTACTCTGTTTTTCTATTGACATGAGATTGTGGTTTTATCTCAGAAATGAGGGATGTTACATGACATTTTGTTGCAAGGTCACAGTGTTAGAAGCCAAAGTTTTCATCATCTCACGAAGATCATCACTGGATGACGACCCCATAACATTGGAGTTTGTGAATGGAGGGGGTTGTCTTGCTTGATAATTCTGTTGGGGCTGAAATCCATGGGGATGGAATTGTCGGCCTTGATTGCCTTGTTGAGGCTGGTTCCCATACCGTAGGTTGGGATGATCTCTCCATCCAGGATTGTACGTGTGGGAAAAAGGATCATACTTACGCTGAGGTTGTCCATTGAATGCTCCATCAACTGCATTAGCTTGTTCAATGTAATCTTCTTGCATTGTTGGGCACATATCTGGAGCATGTCCTTGTAAGGAGCATATGCTACAAACTTTCACCTGTTGTACATTGCCACAAGCCAAAGAACGCACAAGAGAAGTAAGATCATTAACTTTATTCTCAAGGTTAGAAATACTTACCTCATTTACTCGTTTATTTGCGAAGTCTCCACGAGTGCCAAACTGTTTCGAGTTGGCTGCCATGTTTGAGATCAATTGGCGTGCAGCCTCGGGTGTCTTATCTACCAATGCCCCTCCACTTGCAGCATCAATGATACTACGGTCAGTAGGCATCAATCCTTCATAGAAATATTGAATGAGCAGCTGATCGGGTATTTGATGATGAGGGCATTGAATACACAGTTGCTCAAATCTTTCCCAATACTCGGAAAGTGTCTCTCCATGAGATTGTCGAATCCCACATATTTCTTTCCTTATGTTGGCAACTCGAGATGCTGGGAAATACTTCTCAAGGAAGATCTTCTTCATGCCATTCCACGTTCCAATTGAACCTGGGAGAATGGAGAAAAGTCATGCCTTTGCTGCCCTTTTAAAGAGAAAGGGAAAGCTTTCAACTTAACCTGTTATTCATCAACTCCATTCGGTTTCATGCCAACGCAAACCATATGGAATTCCTTGAGATGAGTATAAGGATCTTCTCCTGCAAGACCATTGAAAGTTGGTAGCAAATGTATAAAACCAGATTTGAGCTCAAAGTTTACATTATTTTTGATGTTTATGCACAATGGCTGATTTTCCATGTTAGGAGCAGCAAGCTCCTTGAGTGTTTGTAGTCGTGCAACAGCCATGGTGTTGAGGCGAGCTTCCTTTCGTAACCTGCGTAAAGTTTTTTCTATTTCGAGATCCACCTGCACTTAACTTTGATTAGTAGAACGGGTTACTGGCATAAATCATCAAGAAAACTCAAAAGAAACCAACCACACAAGAGATCGAAAACAATGCAAATTGTACGAAAATCCTACGGTAGAAAACAAAAACTGCCTAAAAACCCTAGAAAACAGTGGAATTTGGCCTCAATAGGGCGGGGCTAGTGCTTTACCACTAGTCCTGTTTAGAACGTCGTTTCCCTTCAGGAATAAAAAGGCCGATACCTAATTCCACCAAAAAATCTGTTATAAACAGTACCGCTGCCGCAAGTGAACAGTACCGCCGCAAGTAAAAATTCTGTTTCTCTTTTTTTTTTTAATCACAGCAAATAAAAATAACAGTACAAGCACAAGAATCAACTAAAATTACCTCCCCGGCAACGGCGCCAAAATTTGTTGCGATGTCGCGGTCGCACAAATTAATTACCCTAGCTTCAAACACAACACACAAGATAGTATAGAGCAAGCAAGGGGTCGATCTCACGAGGAAGATTCAAGTCAGATTTTTATGCTAGATGATATGCAATTTTGGGGGGGGGGGTTTGGACGTTATCTAGGCTACAGCAAAAGAAAACAGAAAACTATCAAACGAAATTTAATAAAATTAGAAAATTATCAAGAGAACAAACCTTGGTCACAAGCACACATCCACCTACAGAAATCAGAACTGATCATGGAAACAAAACATCAATTTATATTCTGAATATTTATCTCTTCTTAACATTGGTTAGTTAACGGATCCGCCGTATAACTAACCCTAACCATTAAACAACCACAGTGTCTGCACTAGTAATTTAATTTAATGGCAGCCTTAAGAACTAGATAAGTTGATTAATCAAGAAAACATAATTGTCCGCAGTCTATGTTTGATTTGATTGAATGTTCTCCCTAAGATTAATAACGTAGATCCGCCACAATTATTAAACTCAGTTGCTTCATAAGTTCATATACCACAACTCCGGTTTTGATATTAAACTTAGCAATAGATTGTCTACAATAATAACTTAGAGTCCGCTCTAGCAATTAAAATAAACAATCATAGGAAAAATAAGCATAGGAGAACAAACATATTCATCATATAAACCGAAAAGAAAAGGTAAAATAAATCTCACAGTTCTTGAAATCCGAAGGTTTCCGTGTCCTTGCAACCAAGAAAAAGTGTTTAGCCTTGCATGTTTGTTGAACAACTAATCAAAAAGAAGGAAGAATGCATAATTTAGGGTTTCTTAGAGGAAGGGGGCGTTTTTCTCTTCTTGGCTGGCTGCCCCCCTTCTCTTCTCTCATTCTTTTTATATCCTAGGAAACCCTAGGTCTCTATTTTACAAAATAGTCCTCCATTAAGTAGATTGTTTACATTTAAGTACTTCAATAACTATTTTCCTAAAAAAGGAGAAATAGCCTTGCATGAAATCTTCAAGCTTTGACTTAGAGGAGCTAAATTGCTGAAATACAAACTTGGATATCGGTTTAGATGCTTCGGAACGTAATTTGGACTCGTTTATTCACGAAACCTGTTTGCTGGCAGAATTTAGTTGTCATCTTTGAAAAATCATATCTCCCTCATATGAACTCGGGTTTGGCTGAAATTTGGAGCGTTTATAGACCTTTGAGACATGAATCCAAAAAAATTGAGTTTGCATCAATTGGAATTTGGTAGCTCCAGATATTCAAGTTGGAATGGCCGAAGGTCAACACTGGCAGATTGCGAGATTTGACTTTGAAGGCTGCGATTTCCATGCTCTACCTTATTTTATTTTCTTGCCTTAGATGTCCAGAAAGGTATGGATGTTAGATTTTTAATGCCACTGGAATCACTTCATTTCAACCTCTAGAGCTCACGCTCTGCACAAAATATCGACTAAAGGTCAAATCTGCCAATTATCTCCAATTTACTCCTTTTTGCATCTTTCATCCAAAAGTGCCTTCAAAACATAAAACAAAGAATATCAAGGCATTTTATATATAAAACATAGGCAAAACACTAGTTAAATGTGGGTGAAACTATCGAATAATATGGTTGCATCAGTCATCCCTGACAGAAGTTTTGTTGATGATATCTGAATCACTAGGGGCTGTTTGGGCTGTCGAATCCATGCGTCACCCGTGGGAGGAGTTTTGTTGATGATTTCTGAGTCCCAAAAGGCTGTTTTGGCTGTTGAATCAATGCGTCATCCGTGACAGCAGTTCATTGATGATATCTGAGTCCCTAGGGCGCTTTGGGTTGTCGAATCCATGCGTCACCCCTGACAGCAGTTCCTTGATGATATCTGAGTCCCTAGGGGCTCTTTGGGCTGTAGAATCCCTGCGTCACCCGTGGCACCAGTTTCATTGATGATTCTGAGTCACTAGGGTCGCTTTATGCTGTTGAATCCAAGCGTCCCCCGTGGCAGCAGTTTCGGTGATGATTTCTCAGTTCCTGGGTCTGTTTGCGCTGTCGAAGCCATGCGTCACCCGTGGTAGAAGTTTCGTTGATGATTTCTGAGTCCTTTGGGCTGTTTGCGCTGTCGAATCAATGCGGCACCCGTGGCAGCACTTTCGTTGATGATGTCAGAGTCCCTTGGGCTGTTTGCGCTGTCGAATCCATGCGCCACCAATGGCTGAAGTTTCGTTGATGACATCTGAGTCCATAGGGGCTGTTTGGGCTGTCGAATCAATGCGTCACCCGTGGAAGGAGTATCGTTGGCAATTTCCGAGTCCCTAGGGGCTGTTTGGGCTGTCGAATCCATGCGTCAGCCGTGACACCAGTTTCGTTGATGATTTTTGAGTCCCTAGGATCGCTTTATGCTGTTGAATCGAAGCGTCACCCGTGGCAGCAGTTCGTTTATGATATCTGAGTCCGTAGGGGCTGTTTGGGCTGTCGAATCCATGCGTCACCCGTGTGAATAGTTTCGTTGATGATTTCTGAGTCCCTAGGTCTGTTTGGGCTGTCGAATCAATGCGTCACCCGTGACAGCAGTTCGTTGATGATATCTCAGTCCTTAGGGGTTGTTTGGGCTGTCGAATCCATGCGTCAGCCGTGGCACCAGTTTCGTTGATGATTCTGAGTCACTAGGGTCGCTTTATGCTGTTGAATCCAAGCATCACCCGTGGCAGCAGTTTCGGTGAGGATTTCTCAATTCCTAGGTCTGTTTGCGCTGTCGAAGCCATGCGTCACCCGTGTCAGCAGTTTCATTGATGATTTCTGAATCCCTAGGGGCTGTTTGGGCTGTCGAATCAATGTGTCACCTGTTCCAGCAGTTCGTTTATGATATCTGAGTCCTTAGGGGCTGTTTGGGCTGTCGAATTCATGCAACCCCCGTGGCACCAGTTTCGTTGATGATTTTTGAGTCCCTAGGTTCGCTTTATGCTGTTGAATCCAAGCGTCACCCGTTGCAGCAGTTTCGGTGATGATTTCTCAGTTCCTAGGTCTGTTTGCGCTGTCGAAGCCATGCGTCACCCGTGTTAGCAGTTTCGTTGATGATTTCTGAATCCCTAGGGGCTGTTTGGGCTGTCGAATCAATGTGTCGCCCGTTCCAGCAGTTCATTTATGATATCTTAGTCCATAGGGGCTGTTTGCGCTGTCGAAGCTATGCGTCACCCGTGGCTGAAGTTTCGTTGATGATTTCTGAGTCCCTAGGGCTGTTTGCGCTGTCGAAGCAATGCGGCACCCGTGGCAGCAGTTCGTTTATGATATCTGAGTCCTTAGGGGCTGTTTGGGCTTTTGAATCCATGCGTCACCCATGGGAATAGTTCCGTTGATGATTTCTGAGTCCCTAGGGGCTGTTTGGGCTGTCGAATCAATGGGTCACCTGTTCCAGCAGTTCGTTTATGATATCTGAGTCCTTAGGGGCTGTTTGGGCTGTCGAATCCATGCGGCACCCGTGGCGGCACTTTCGTTAATGATGTCTGAGTCCCTTGGGCTGTTTGCGCTGTCGAATCCATGCGCCACCCATGGCTGAAGTTTCGTTGATGACATCTGAGTCCCTAGGGGCTGTTTGGGCTGTCGAATCCATGCGTCACCCGTGGCACCAGTTTCGTTGATGATTTTGAGTCACTAGGGTCGCTTTATGCTATTGAATCCAAGCGTCCCCCGTGGCAGCAGTTTCGATGATGATTTCACAGTTCCTAGGTCTGTTTCCGCTGTCGAAGCCATGCGTCACCCGTGGCAGAAGTTTCGTTGATGATTTCTGAGTCTCTAGGGGCTGTTTGGGCTGTCGAAGCAATGCGGCATCCATGACAGAAGTTTTGTTTATGATAACTGAGTCCTTAGGGGCTGTTTGGGCTGTCGAATCCATGCTTCACCCGTGACAACAGTTCGTTAATGATTTCTGAGTCCCTAGGGGCTGTTTGGGCTGTCGAATCCCTGCGTCACCCGTGGCACCAGTTTCGTTGATTATTCTGAGTCACTAGGGTCGCTTTATGCTGTTGAATCCAAGCGTCACCCGTGGCTGCAGTTTCGGTGATGATTTCTCAGTTCCTAGGTCTGTTTCCGCTGTCGAAGCCATGCTTCACCCGTGGCATAAGTTTCGTTGATGATTTCTGATTTCCTAGGTCTGTTTGCGCTGTTGAAGCAATGCGTCACCCATGGCAGAAATTTCGTTGATGATTTCTTAGTCCCTAGGAGCTGTTTGGGCTGTCGAATCCATGCGTCTCCCGTGGCACCAGTTTCGTTGATGATTCTGAGTCACTAGGGTCGCTTTATGCTGTTGAATCCAAGCGTCCCCCGTGGCAGCAGTTTCGGTGATGATTTCTCAGTTCCTAGGTCTGTTTGCGCTGTCGAAGCCATGCTTCCCCCATGGCAGAAGTTTCGTTGATGATTTCTGAGTTCCTAGGTCTGTTTGCGCTGTTGAAGCAATGCGTCACCCATGGCAGAAGTTTCGTTAATGATTTCTGAGTCCCTAGGGCTGTTTGGGCTGTCGAATCCTTGCGTCTCCCGTGGCACCAGTTTCGTTGATGATTCTGAGTCACTAGGGTCGCTTTATGCTGTTGAATCCAAGCATCCCCCGTGGCAGCAATTTCGGTGATGATTTCTCAGTCCCTAGCACTGTTTGCGCTGTCGAAGCCATGCTTCACCCGTGGCAGAAGTTTCGTTGATGATTTCTGAGTCCTAAGAGGCTGTTTGCGCTGTCGAAGCAATGCGGCACCCGTGACAGCACTTTCGTTGATGATGTCTGAGTCCCTTGGGCTGTTTGCGCTGTCGAATCCATGCACCACCCATGGCTGAAGTTTTGTTGATGATATCTGAGTCCCTAGGGGCTGTTTGCGCTGTCGAATCCATGCGTCACCCGTGGCACCAGTTTCGTTGATGATTCTGAGTCACTAAGGTCGCTTTATGCTGTTGAATCCAAGCGTCCCCCGTGGCAGCAGTTTCGGTGATGATTTCTCAGTTCCTAGGTCTGTTTGCGCTGTCGAAGCCATGCTTCACCCATGACAGAAGTTTTGTTGATGATATCTGAGTCCCTAGGGGCTGTTAGCGCTGTCGAATCCATGCGTCACCCGTGGCACCAGTTTCGTTGATGATTCTGAGTCACTAGGGTCGCTTTATGCTGTTGAATCCAAGCATCCCCCGTGGCAGCACTTTCGGTGATGATTTCTCAGTCCCTAGGGGCTGTTTGGGCTGTCGAATCCATGCGTCACCCGTGGCACCAGTTTCGTTGATGATTCTGAGGCACTAGGGTCGCTTTATGCTATTGAATCCAAGCGTCCCCCGTGGCAGCAGTTTCGATGATGATTTCACAGTTCCTAGGTCTGTTTCCGCTGTCGAAGCCATGCGTCACCCGTGGCAGAAGTTTCGTTGATGATTTCTGAGTCCCTAGGGGCTGTTTGGGCTGTCGAAGCAATGCGGCACCCGTGGCAGCACTTCCGTTGATGATGTCTTTGTCCCATGGGCTGTTTGCTCTATCGAAACCATGCGCCACCCATGGCTGAAGTTTCGTTGATGACATCTGAGTCCCTAGGGGCTGTTTGGGCTGTCGAATCCATGCGTCACCCGTGGCACCAGTTTCGTTGATGATTCTCAGTCACTAGGGTCGCTTTATGCTGTTGAATCCGAGCTTCCCCCGTGGCAGCAGTTTCGGTGATCATTTCTCAGTCCCAAGGGCTGTTTGTGATGTTGAAGCCATGCGTCACCCGTGGCAGAAGTTTCGTTGATGATTTCTGAGTCTCTATGGGCTGTGTGGGCTGTCAAAGCAATGCGGGACCCGTGACAACACTTTCGTTGATGATGTTTGAGTCCCTTGGGCTGTTTGAGCTGTCGAATCCATGCGCCACCCGTGGCACCAGTTTCGTTGATGATTCTGAGTCACTAGGGTCGCTTTATGCTGTTGAATCCAAGAGCCCCCCGTGGCAGCAGTTTCGATGATGATTTCTCAGTTCCTAGGTCTGTTTCCGCTGTCGAAGCCATGCGCCACACCTGGCTGAAGTTTCGTTGATGATTTCTGAGTCCCTAGGGTCGCTTTATGCTGTTGAATCCAAGCGTCCCCCGTGGCAGCAGTTTCGGTGATTATTTCTCAGTTCCCAGGTCTATTTGCGGTGTTGAAGCCATGCGTCACCCATGGCAGAAGTTTCGTTGATGAGTTATAAGTCCCTAGGGGCTGTTTGGGTTATCGAATCCATGCGTCACCCGTGGCACCAGTTTCGTTGATGATTCTGAGTCACTAGGGTCGCTTTATGCTGTTGAATCCAAGCGTCCCCCGTGGCAGCAGTTTCGGTGATGATTTATCAGTTCCTAGGTCTGTTTGCGCTGTCGAAGCCATGCGTCACCCGTGGCAGAAGTTTCGTTGATGAGTTATAAGTCCCTAGGGGCTGTTTGGGTTATCGAATCCATGCGTCACCCGTGGCACCAGTTTCGTTGATGATTCTGAGTCACTAGGGTCGCTTTATGCTGTTGAATCCAACCGTCCCCCGTGGCTGCAGTTTCGATGATGATTTCTCAGTTCCTAGGTCTGTTTCCGCTGTCGAAGCCATGCGTCACCCGTGGCAGAAGTTTCGTTGATGATTTCTGAGTCCCTAGGGGCTGTTTGGGCTGTCGAAGCAATGCGGCACCCGTGGCAGCACTTCCGTTGATGATGTCTAAATCACTTGGGCTGTTTGCGCTGTCGAATCCATACGCCACCCATGGCTGAAGTTTCGTTGATGACATCTGAGTCCTTAAGGGCTGTTTGTGCTATCGAATCCATGCGCCACCCATGGCTGAAGTTTCGTTGATGACATCTGAGTCCCTAGGGGCTGTTTGGGCTGTCGAATCCATGTGTCACCGGTGGCACCAGTTTCGTTGATGATTCTGAGTTACTAGGGTCGCTTTATGCTGTTGAATACAAGCATCCCTCGTGACAGCAGTTTCGGTGATGATTTCTCAGTCCCAAGGGCTGTTTGCGCTGTCGAAGCCATGCGTCACCCGTGGCAGAAGTTTCGTTGATGATGTCTGAGTCCCTTGGGCTGTTTGAGCTGTCGAATCCATGCGCCACCCGTGGCACCAGTTTCGTTGATGAATCTGAGTCATTAGGGTCGCTTTATGCTTTTGAATCCAAGAGCCCCCCGTGGCAGCAGTTTCGATGATGATTTCTCAGTTCCTAGGTCTGTTTCCGCTGTCGAAGCCATGTGTCACCCGTGGCAGAAGTTTCGTTGATGATTTCTGAGTCCCTAGGGGCTGTTTGGGCTGTCGAAGCAATGTGGCACCCGTGGCAGCACTTCCGGTGATGATGTCTGAATCCCTTGGGCTGTTTGCGCTGTCGAATCCATGCGCCACCCATGGCTGAAGTTTTGTTGATGACATCTGAGTCCTTAGGGGCTGTTTGCGCTGTCGAATCCATGCGTCACCCGTGGCACCAGTTTCGTTGATGATTCTGAGTCACTAGGGTCGCTTTATGCTGTGGAATCCAAGCGTCCCCCGTGGCAGCAGTTTCGGTGATGATTTCTCAGTTCCTAGGTCTGTTTGCGCTGTCGAAGCCATGCGTCACCCGTGGCAGAAGTTTCGTTGATGATTTCTGAGTCCCTATGCGCTGTTTGGGCTGTCGAAGCAATGCGGCACCCGTGACAGCACTTTCGTTGATGATGTCTGAGTCCCTTGGGCTGTTTGCGCTGTCGAATCCATGCGCCAACCATGGGTGAAGTTTTGTTGATGACATCTGAGTCTCTAGGGGCTGTTTGCGCTCTTGAATCAATGTGTCACCCGTTCCAGCAGTTCGTTTATGATAACTGAGTCCTTAGGGGTTATTTGGGATTTCGAATCCATACGTCACCCGTGGCACCAGTTTCGTTGATGATTCTGAATCACTAGGGTCGCTTTATGCTGTTGAATCCAAGCTTCTCCCGTGGCAGCAGTTTCGGTGATGATTTCTCAGTCCCAAGGGCTGTTTGTGCTGTCGAAGCCATGCGTCACCCGTGGCACCAGTTTCGTTGATCATTCTGAGTCACTAGGGTCGGTTTATGCTGTTGAATACAAGCGTCCCCCGTGGCAGCAGTTTCGGTGATGATTTCTCAGTCCCAAGGGCTGTTTGTGCTGTCGAAGCCATGCGTCACCCGTGGCAGAAGTTTCGTTGATGATTTCTGAGTCCCTAGGGGCTGTTTGGGCTGTCGAAGCAATGCGGCACCCGTGGCAGCACTTCCGTTGATGATGTCTGAATCCCTTGGCCTGTTTGCGCTGTCGAATCCATGCGCCACCCATGGCTGAAGTTCCGTTGATGACATCTGAGTCCCTAAGGGCTGTTTGGGCTGTCGAATCCATGCGTCACCCGTGGCACCAGTTTCGTTGATGATTCTGAGTCACTAGTGTCGCTTTATGTTGAGGAATCCAAGCGTCCCCCGTGGCAGCAGTTTCGATGATGATTTCACAGTTCCTTAGGGGTTGTTTGGGTTGTCGAATCCATACGTCACCTGTGGCACCAGTTTTGTTGATGATTCTGAGTCACTAGGGTCGCTTTATGCTGTTGAATCCAAGCGTCCCCCGTGGCAGCACTTTCAATGATGATTTCTCAGTTCCTTAGCGGTTGTTTGGGCTGTCGAATCCATACGTCACCCGTGGCACCAGTTTCGTTGATGATTCTGAGTCACTAGGGTCGCTTTATGCTGTTGAATCCAAGCGTCCCCCGTGGCAGCAGTTTCAATGATGATTTCTCAGTTCCTTAGGGGTTGTTTGGGCTGTCGAATCCATACGTCACCTGTGGCACCAGTTTTGTTGATGATTCTGAGTCACTAGGGTCGCTTTATGCTGTTGAATCCAAGCGTCCCCCGTGGCAGCAGTTTCAATGATGATTTATCAGTTCCTAGGTCTGTTTCCGCTGTCGAAGCCATGCGTCATTCGTGGCAGAAGTTTCGTTGATGATTTCTGAGTCCCTAGGGGCTGTTTGGGCTGTCGAAGCAATGCGGCACCCGTGGCAGCACTTCCGTTGATGATGTCTGTGTCCCTTGGGCTGTTTGCGCTATCGAATCCATGCGCCACCCGTGGCAGAAGTTTCGTTGATGATTCTGAGTCACTAGGGTCGCTTTATGCTGTTGAATCCAAGCGTCCCCCGTGGCAGCAGTTTCAATGATGATTTCTCAGTTCCTTAGGGGTTGTTTGGGCTGTCGAATCCATACGTCACCCGTGGCACCAGTTTTGTTGATGATTTCTCAGTTCCTAGGTCTGTTGCCGCTGTCGAAGCCATGCGTCACGCGTGGCAGAAGTTTCGTTGATGATTTCTGAGTCCCTAGGGGCTGTTTGGGCTGTCGAAGCAATGCGGCACCCGTGGCAGCACTTCCGTTGATGATGTCTGTGTCCCTTGGGCTGTTTGCGCTATCGAATCCATGCGCCACCCGTGGCAGAAGTTTCGTTGATGATTTCTGAGTCCCTATGGGCTATTTGGGCTGTCGAAGCAATGCGGCACCCGTGACAGCACTTTCGTTGATGATGTCTGAGTCCCTTGGGCTGTTTGAGCTGTCGAATCGATGCGCCACCCGTGGCAGCAGTTTCGTTGATGATTCTGAGTCACTAGGGTCGCTTTATGCTGTTGAATCCAAGAGCCCCCCGTGGCAGCAGTTTCGATGATGATTTCTCAGTTCCTAGGTCTGTTTCCGCTGTCGAAGCCATGCGTCACCCGTGGCAGCAGTTTCGGTGATTATTTCTCAGTTCCCAGGTCTATTTGCGCTGTTGAAGCCTTGCGTCACCCATGACAGAAGTTTCGTTGATGAGTTATAAGTCCCTAGGGGCTGTTTGTGTTGTCGAATCCATGCGTCACCCGTGGCACCAGTTTCGTTGATGATTCTGAGTCACTAGGGTCGCTTTATGCTGTTGAATCCAAGCGTCCCCCGTGGCTGCAGTTTCGCTGATGATTTCTCAGTTCCTAGGTCTGTTTCCGCTGTCGAAGCCATGCGTCACCCGTGGCAGAAGTTTCGTTGATGATTTCTGAGTCCCTAGGGGCTGTTTGGGCTGTCGAAGCAATGCGGCACCCGTGGCAGCACTTCCGTTGATGCTGTCTGAATCCCTTGGGCTGTTTGCGCTGTCGAATCCATGCGCCACCCATGGCTGAAGTTTCGTTGATGACATCTGAGTCCCTAAGGGCTGTTTGGGCTGTCGAATCCATGCGTCACCCATTCCAGCAGTTCGTTTATGATAACTGAGTCCTTAGGGGTTTTTTGGGCTGTCGAATCCATACGTCACCCGTGGCACCAGTTTCGGTGATGATTCTGAGTCAATAGGGTCGCTTTATGCTGTTGAATCCAAGCGTCCCCCATGACAGCAGTTTCAATGATGATTTCTCAGTTCCTAGGTGTGTTTCCGCTGTCGAAGCCATGCGTCACTCGTGGCAGAAGTTTCGTTGATGAGTTCTGAGTCCCTAGGGGCTGTTTGGGCTGTCGAAGCAATGTGGCACCCGTGGCAGCACTTCCGTTGATGATGTCTGTGTCCCTTGGGCTGTTTGCGCTATCGAATCCATGCGCCACCCATGGCTGAAGTTTCGTTGATGACATCTGAGTCCCTAGGGGCTGTTTGGGCTGTCGAATCCATGTGGCACCTGTGGCACCAGTTTCGTTGATGATTCTGAGTCACTAGGGTCGCTTTATGCTGTTGAATCCAAGCATCCCCCGTGGCAGCAGTTTCGGTGATGATTTCTCAGTCCTAAGGGCTGTTTGTGCTGTCGAAGCCATGCGTCACCCGTGGCACCAGTTTCGTTGATGATTCTGAGTTACTAGGGTCGCTTTATGCTGTTGAATCCAAGCATCCCTCGTGACAGCAGTTTCGGAGATGATTTCTCAGTCCCAAGTGCTGTTTGTGCTGTCGAAGCCATGCGTCACCCGTGGCAGAAGTTTCGTTGATGATTTCTGAGTCCCTATGGGCTGTTTGGGCTGTCGAAGCAATGCGGCACCCGTGACAGCACTTCCGTTGATGATGTCTGTGTCCCTTGGGCTGTTTGCGCTATCGAATCCATGCGCCACCCGTGGCAGAAGTTTCGTTGATGATTCTGAGTCACTAGGGTCGCTTTATGCTGTTGAATCCAAGCGTCCCCCGTGGCAGCAGTTTCAATGATGATTTCTCAGTTCCTTAGGGGTTGTTTGGGCTGTCGAATCCATACGTCACCCGTGGCACCAGTTTTGTTGATGATTTCTCAGTTCCTAGGTCTGTTGCCGCTGTCGAAGCCATGCGTCACGCGTGGCAGAAGTTTCGTTGATGATTTCTGAGTCCCTAGGGGCTGTTTGGGCTGTCGAAGCAATGCGGCACCCGTGGCAGCACTTCCGTTGATGATGTCTGTGTCCCTTGGGCTGTTTGCGCTATCGAATCCATGCGCCACCCGTGGCAGAAGTTTCGTTGATGATTTCTGAGTCCCTATGGGCTATTTGGGCTGTCGAAGCAATGCGGCACCCGTGACAGCACTTTCGTTGATGATGTCTGAGTCCCTTGGGCTGTTTGAGCTGTCGAATCGATGCGCCACCCGTGGCAGCAGTTTCGTTGATGATTCTGAGTCACTAGGGTCGCTTTATGCTGTTGAATCCAAGAGCCCCCCGTGGCAGCAGTTTCGATGATGATTTCTCAGTTCCTAGGTCTGTTTCCGCTGTCGAAGCCATGCGTCACCCGTGGCAGCAGTTTCGGTGATTATTTCTCAGTTCCCAGGTCTATTTGCGCTGTTGAAGCCTTGCGTCACCCATGACAGAAGTTTCGTTGATGAGTTATAAGTCCCTAGGGGCTGTTTGTGTTGTCGAATCCATGCGTCACCCGTGGCACCAGTTTCGTTGATGATTCTGAGTCACTAGGGTCGCTTTATGCTGTTGAATCCAAGCGTCCCCCGTGGCTGCAGTTTCGCTGATGATTTCTCAGTTCCTAGGTCTGTTTCCGCTGTCGAAGCCATGCGTCACCCGTGGCAGAAGTTTCGTTGATGATTTCTGAGTCCCTAGGGGCTGTTTGGGCTGTCGAAGCAATGCGGCACCCGTGGCAGCACTTCCGTTGATGATGTCTGAATCCCTTGGGCTGTTTGCGCTGTCGAATCCATGCGCCACCCATGGCTGAAGTTTCGTTGATGACATCTGAGTCCCTAAGGGCTGTTTGGGCTGTCGAATCCATGCGTCACCCATTCCAGCAGTTCGTTTATGATAACTGAGTCCTTAGGGGTTTTTTGGGCTGTCGAATCCATACGTCACCCGTGGCACCAGTTTCGGTGATGATTCTGAGTCAATAGGGTCGCTTTATGCTGTTGAATCCAAGCGTCCCCCATGACAGCAGTTTCAATGATGATTTCTCAGTTCCTAGGTGTGTTTCCGCTGTCGAAGCCATGCGTCACTCGTGGCAGAAGTTTCGTTGATGAGTTCTGAGTCCCTAGGGGCTGTTTGGGCTGTCGAAGCAATGTGGCACCCGTGGCAGCACTTCCGTTGATGATGTCTGTGTCCCTTGGGCTGTTTGCGCTATCGAATCCATGCGCCACCCATGGCTGAAGTTTCGTTGATGACATCTGAGTCCCTAGGGGCTGTTTGGGCTGTCGAATCCATGTGGCACCTGTGGCACCAGTTTCGTTGATGATTCTGAGTCACTAGGGTCGCTTTATGCTGTTGAATCCAAGCATCCCCCGTGGCAGCAGTTTCGGTGATGATTTCTCAGTCCCTAGGGGCTGTTTGGGCTGTCGAATCCATGTGGCACCTGTGGCACCAGTTTCGTTGATGATTCTGAGTCACTAGGGTCGCTTTATGCTGTTGAATCCAAGCATCCCCCGTGGCAGCAGTTTCGGTGATGATTTCTCAGTCCTAAGGGCTGTTTGTGCTGTCGAAGCCATGCGTCACCCGTGGCACCAGTTTCGTTGATGATTCTGAGTTACTAGGGTCGCTTTATGCTGTTGAATCCAAGCATCCCTCGTGACAGCAGTTTCGGAGATGATTTCTCAGTCCCAAGTGCTGTTTGTGCTGTCGAAGCCATGCGTCACCCGTGGCAGAAGTTTCGTTGATGATTTCTGAGTCCCTATGGGCTGTTTGGGCTGTCGAAGCAATGCGGCACCCGTGACAGCACTTCCGTTGATGATGTCTGTGTCCCTTGGGCTGTTTGCGCTATCGAATCCATGCGCCACCCGTGGCAGAAGTTTCGTTGATGATTCTGAGTCACTAGGGTCGCTTTATGCTGTTGAATCCAAGCGTCCCCCGTGGCAGCAGTTTCAATGATGATTTCTCAGTTCCTTAGGGGTTGTTTGGGCTGTCGAATCCATACGTCACCCGTGGCACCAGTTTTGTTGATGATTTCTCAGTTCCTAGGTCTGTTGCCGCTGTCGAAGCCATGCGTCACGCGTGGCAGAAGTTTCGTTGATGATTTCTGAGTCCCTAGGGGCTGTTTGGGCTGTCGAAGCAATGCGGCACCCGTGGCAGCACTTCCGTTGATGATGTCTGTGTCCCTTGGGCTGTTTGCGCTGTCGAAGCCATGCGTCACCCGTGGCAGAAGTTTCGTTGATGATTTCTGAGTCCCTATGGGCTGTTTGGGCTGTCGAAGCAATGCGGCACCCGTGACAGCACTTTCGTTGATGATGTCTGAGTCCTTTGGGCTGTTTGAGCTGTCGAATCCATGCGCCACCCGTGGCACCAGTTTCGTTGATGAATCTGAGTCACTAGGGTCGCTTTATGCTGTTGAATCCAAGAGCCCCCCGTGGCAGAAGTTTCGATGATGATTTCTCTGTTCCTAGGTCTGTTTCCGCTGTCGAAGCCATGTGTCACCCGTGGCAGAAGTTTCGTTGATGATTTCTGAGTCCCTAGGGTCGCTTTATGATGTTGAATCCAAGCGTCCCCCGTGGCAGCAGTTTCTGTGATAATTTCTCAGTTCCTAGGTCTATTTGCGCTGTTGAAGCCATGCGTCACCCATGACAGAAGTTTCGTTGATGAATTATAAGTCCCTAGGGGCTTTTTGGGTTGTCGAAGCAATGCGGCACCCGTGGCAGCACTTCCGTTGATGATGTCTAAGTCCCTAGGGGCTGTTTGGGCTGTCGAAGCAATGCGGCACCCGTGGCAGCACTTTCGTTGATGATGTCTGAGTCCCTTAGGCTGTTTGCGTTGTCGAATCCATGCGCCACCCATGGCTGAAGTTTCGTTGATGACATCTGAGTCCCTAGGGGCTGTTTGGGATGTCGAATCCATGCGTCACCCTTGGCACCAGTTTCGTTGATGATTCTGAGTCACTAGGGTCGCTTTATGCTGTGGAATCCAAGCGTCCCCCGTGGCAGCAGTTTCGGTGATAATTTCTGAGTTCCTAGGTCTGTTTGCGCTGTCGAAGCCATGCGTCACCCGTGGCAGAAGTTTAGTTGATGATTTGTGAGTCCCTATGGGCTATTTGGGCTGTCCAAGCAATGCGGCACCCGTGACAGCACTTTCGTTGATGATGTCTGAGTCCCTTCGGCTGTTTGCGCTGTCGAATCCATGCGCCACCCATGGCTGAAGTTTCGTTGATGACATCTGAGTCCCTAGGGGCTGTTTGGGATGTCGAATCCATGCGTCACCCGTGGCACCAGTTTCGTTGATGATTCTGAGTCACTAGGGTCGCTTTATGCTGTTGAATCCAAGCGTCCCCCGTGGCAGCAGTTTCGATGATGATTTCTCAGTTCCTAGGTCTGTTTGCGCTGTCGAAGCCATGCGTCACCCGTGGCAGAAGTTTCGTTGATGATTTCTGAGTCCCTAGGGGCTGTTTGGGCTGTCGAAGCAATGCGGCACCCGTGGCAGCACTTCCGTTGATGATGTCTGAATCCCTTGGGCTGTTTGCGCTGTCGAATCCATGCGCCACCCATGGCTGAAGTTTTGTTGATGACATCTGAGTCCCTAAGGGCTATTTGGGCTGTCGAATCCATGCGTCACCCGTGGCACCAGTTTCGTTGATGATTCTGAGTCACTAGGGTCGCTTTATACTGTGGAATCCAAGTGTCCCCTGTGGCAGCAGTTTCGGTGATGATTTCTCAGTTCCTAGGTCTGTTTGCGCTGTCGAAGCCATGCGTCACCCGTGGCAGAAGTTTCGTTGATGATTTCTGAGTCCCTATGCGCTGTTTGGCCTGTCGAAGCAATGCGGCACCCGTGACAGCACTTTCGTTGATGATGTCTGAGTCCCTTCGGCTGTTTGCGCTGTCGAATCCATGCGCCACCCATGGCTGAAGTTTCGTTGATGACATCTGAGTCTCTAGGGGTTGTTTGGGCTCTCGAATCAATGTGTCACCCGTTCCAGCAGTTCGTTTATGATAACTGAGTCCTTAGGGGTTGTTTGGGCTGTCGAATCCTTCCGTCACCCGTGGCACCAGTTTCGTTGATGATTCTGAGTCACTAGGGTCGCTTTATGCTGTTGAATCCAAGCGTCCCCCGTGGCAGTAGTTTCAATGATGATTTCTCAGTTCCTAGGTCTGTTTCCGCTGTCGAAGCCATGCGTCACTCGTGGCAGAAGTTTCGTTGATGAGTTCTGAGTCCCTAGGGGCTGTTTGGGCTGTCGAAGCAATGCGGCACCCGTGGCAGCACTTCCGTTGATGATGTCTGTGTCCCTTGGGCTGTTTGCGCTATCGAATCCATGCGCCACCCATGGCTGAAGTTTCGTTGATGACATCTGAGTCCCTAGGGGCTGTTTGGGATGTCGAATCCATGCTTCACCCATGGAACCAGTTTCGCTGATGATTTCTCAGTTCCTAGGTTTTTCCGCTGTCGAAGCCATGCGTCACCCGTGGCAGAAGTTTCGTTGATGATTTCTGAGTCCCTAGGGGCTGTTTGGGCTGTCGAAGAAATGCGGCACCCGTGGCAGCACTTCCGTTGATGATGTTTAAGTCCCTAGAAGCTGTTTGGGCTGTCGAAGCAATGCGGCACCCGTGGCAGCACTTTCGTTGATGATGTCTGAGTCCCTTAGGCTGTTTGCGGTGTCGAATCCATGCGCCACCCATGGCTGAAGTTTCGTTGATGACATCTGAGTCCCTAGGGGCTGTTTGGGATGTCGAATCCATGCGTCACCCTTGGCACCAGTTTCGTTGATGATTCTGAGTCACTAGGGTCGCTTTATGCTGTGGAATCCAAGCGTCCCCCGTGGCAGCAGTTTCGGTGATAATTTCTGAGTTCCTAGGTCTGTTTGCGCTGTCGAAGCCATGCGTCACCCGTGGCAGAAGTTTAGTTGATGATTTGTGAGTCCCTATGGGCTATTTGGGCTGTCCAAGCAATGCGGCACCCGTGACAGCACTTTCGTTGATGATGTCTGAGTCCCTTCGGCTGTTTGCGCTGTCGAATCCATGCGCCACCCATGGCTGAAGTTTCGTTGATGACATCTGAGTCCCTAGGGGCTGTTTGGGATGTCGAATCCATGCGTCACCCTTGGCACCAGTTTCGTTGATGATTCTGAGTCACTAGGGTCGCTTTATGCTGTGGAATCCAAGCGTCCCCCGTGGCAGCAGTTTCGGTGATAATTTCTGAGTTCCTAGGTCTGTTTGCGCTGTCGAAGCCATGCGTCACCCGTGGCAGAAGTTTAGTTGATGATTTTTGAGTCCCTATGGGCTATTTGGGCTGTCCAAGCAATGTGGCACCCGTGACAGCACTTTCGTTGATGATGTCTGAGTCCCTTCGGCTGTTTGCGCTGTCGAATCCATGCGCCACCCATGGCTCAAGTTTCGTTGATGACATCTGAGTTTCTAGGGGCTGTTTGGGCTCTCGAATCAATGTGTCAGCCGTTCCAGCAGTTCGTTTATGATAACTGAGTCCTTAGGGGTTGTTTGGGCTGTCGAATCCATACGTCACCCGTGGCCCCAGTTTCGTTGATGATTCTGAGTCACTAGGGTCGCTTTATGCTGTTGAATCCAAGCGTCCCCCGTGGCAGCAGTTTCAATGATGATTTCTCAGTTCCTAGGTGTGTTTCCGCTGTCGAAGCCATGCGTCACTCGTGGCAGAAGTTTCGTTGATGAGTTCTGAGTCCCTAGGGGCTGTTTGGGCTGTCGAAGCAATGCGGCACCCGTGGCAGCACTTCCGTTTATGATGTCTGTGTCCCTTGGGCTGTTTGCGCTCTCGAATCCATGCGCCACCCATGGCTGAAGTTTTGTTGATGACATCTGAGTCCCTACGGGCTGTTTGGGCTGTCGAATCCATGCGTCACCTGTGGCACCAGTTTCGTTGATGATTCTGAGTCACTAGGGTCGCTTTATGCTGTGGAATCCAAGCGTCCCCCGTGGCAGCAGTTTCGGTGATAATTTCTGAGTTCCTAGGTCTGTTTGCGCTGTCGAAGCCATGCGTCACCCGTGGCAGAAGTTTAGTTGATGATTTTTTAGTCCCTATGGGCTGTTTGGGCTGTCGAAGAAATGCGGCACCCGTGGCAGCACTTCCGTTGATGATGTCTAAGTCCCTAGGGGCTGTTTGGGCTGTCGAAGCAATGCGGCACCCGTGGCAGCACTTTCGTTGATGATGTCTGAGTCCCTTAGGCTGTTTGCGTTGTCGAATCCATGCGCCACCCATGGCTGAAGTTTCGTTGATGACATCTGAGTCCCTAGGGGCTGTTTGGGATGTCGAATCCATGCGTCACCCTTGGCACCAGTTTCGTTGATGATTCTGAGTCACTAGGGTCGCTTTATGCTGTGGAATCCAAGCGTCCCCCGTGGCAGCAGTTTCGGTGATAATTTCTGAGTTCCTAGGTCTGTTTGCGCTGTCGAAGCCATGCGTCACCCGTGGCAGAAGTTTAGTTGATGATTTGTGAGTCCCTATGGGCTATTTGGGCTGTCCAAGCAATGCGGCACCCGTGACAGCACTTTCGTTGATGATGTCTGAGTCCCTTCGGCTGTTTGCGCTGTCGAATCCATGCGCCACCCATGGCTGAAGTTTCGTTGATGACATCTGAGTCCCTAGGGGCTGTTTGGGATGTCGAATCCATGCGTCACCCTTGGCACCAGTTTCGTTGATGATTCTGAGTCACTAGGGTCGCTTTATGCTGTGGAATCCAAGCGTCCCCCGTGGCAGCAGTTTCGGTGATAATTTCTGAGTTCCTAGGTCTGTTTGCGCTGTCGAAGCCATGCGTCACCCGTGGCAGAAGTTTAGTTGATGATTTTTGAGTCCCTATGGGCTATTTGGGCTGTCCAAGCAATGTGGCACCCGTGACAGCACTTTCGTTGATGATGTCTGAGTCCCTTCGGCTGTTTGCGCTGTCGAATCCATGCGCCACCCATGGCTGAAGTTTCGTTGATGACATCTGAGTTTCTAGGGGCTGTTTGGGCTCTCGAATCAATGTGTCACCCGTTCCAGCAGTTCGTTTATGATAACTGAGTCCTTAGGGGTTGTTTGGGCTGTCGAATCCATACGTCACCCGTGGCCCCAGTTTCGTTGATGATTCTGAGTCACTAGGGTCGCTTTATGCTGTTGAATCCAAGCGTCCCCCGTGGCAGCAGTTTCAATGATGATTTCTCAGTTCCTAGGTGTGTTTCCGCTGTCGAAGCCATGCGTCACTCGTGGCAGAAGTTTCGTTGATGATTTCTGAGTCCCTAGGGGCTGTTTGGGCTGTCGAAGCAATGCGGCACCCGTGGCAGCACTTCCGTTTATGATGTCTGTGTCCCTTGGGCTGTTTGCGCTCTCGAATCCATGCGCCACCCATGGCTGAAGTTTTGTTGGGAGGAGGTCTTGTTGTTCCAGACCACAGTACCCCTTCGAAAGGGCCATAACTTTTGATCCGACCGTTGGATCACCCTCCAAAATTATAGAAGAGTTTCAGGACGCTGTTTTACTTGGACTAGATGTGGAATCGCTACTAGGTGAGGCGGAGGTCTCGTCGCTCCAGACCAGAAGACCGTTTCGAAAGGGCCATAACTTTTGATCCCACCGTTGGATCACCCTCAAAATTGTAGAAGAGTTTTCGGACACAGGTTTTCGTGGAGTAGATGTGGAATCGCTACTCGATGAGACGGAGGTCTCGTCGCTCCAGACCAGAGTACCGCATCGAAAGGGCCCTAACTTTTGATCCGACCGTTGGATCGACCTCAAAATTATAGAAGAGTTTTCGGACGCTGTTTTCCTTGGAGTATATGTGGAATCTGTACTCGGTGAGGCGGAGGTCTCGTCACTCCAGACCAAAGTACCGGTTCAAAAGGGCCCTAACTTTTGATCCGTCCGTTGGATCACCTTTGAAATTGTAGAAGAGTTTCCGGACACAGGTTTTCATGGATTAGATGTGGAATCGCAACTCGGTGAGGCGGAGGTCTCGTCGCTCCAGACCAGAGTACAGGTATGAAAGGGCCATAACTTTTGATCCGACCGTTATATCACCCTTAAAATTATAGAAGAGTTTCCGGACGCTGTTTTCCTTGGCGTAGATGTGGAATCGCTACTCGGTGAAGCGGATGTCTCGTCGCTCCAGACAAGAGTACCGGTTCGGAATAGCTACAACTTTTGATTCTACCGTTGAATCACCCTCAAAATTATAGAAGAGTTTTCGGACGCAGGTTTTCGTGGAGTAGATGTGGAATCGCTACTCGGTGAGACGGATGTCTCGTCGCGCCAGACTAGAGTACCGGTTCGAAAGCGCCCTAACTTTTGATCCGACCGTTGGATCGACCTCAAAATTATAGAAGAGTTTTCGGACGCTGTTTTCGGTGGAGTAGATGTGGAATCGCTACTAGTTGAGGAGGAGGTCTTGTTGTTCCAGACCACAGTACCCGTTCGAAAGGGCCGTAACATTTGATCCGACCGTTGGATCACCCTCAAAAATTATAGAAGAGTTTCAGGACGCTGTTTTCCTTGGACTAGATGTGGAATCACTACTAGGTGAGGCGGAGGTCTCGTCGCTCCAAACTAGAAGACCGTTTCGAAAGGGCCACAACTTTTGATCCAACCGTTGGATCACCCTTAAAATTATAGAAGAGTTTCCGGACGCTGTTTTCCTTGGAGTAGATGTGGAATCGCTACTAGGTGAGGCGGAGGTCTCGTCACTCTAGACCAGAGTACCGGTTCGAAAAGGCCCTAACTTTTGATCCGACCGTTGGATCGACCTCAAAATTATAGAAGAGTTTTCGGACGCTGTTTTCCTTGGAGTAGATGTGGAATCGGTACTCGGTGAGGCGGAGGTCTCGTCACTCCAGACCAGAGTACTGGTTCGAAAGGGCCCTAACTTTTGATCCGACCGTTGGATCACCCTCAAAATTGTAGAAGAGTTTCAGGACGCTGTTTTCCTTGGAGTAGATGTGGAATCGCGACTAGGTGAGGCGGAGGTCTCGTCGCTGCAGACCAGAGTACCGTTTCGAAATGGCCATAACTTGTGATCCGACCGTTATATCACCCTTAAAATTATAGAAGAGTTTCCGGACGCTGTTTTCCTTGGCGTAGATGTGGAATCGCTACTCGATGAATCGGATGTCTCGTCGCTCCAGACAAGATTACCGGTTCGGAAGAGCTACAGCTTTTGATCCGACCGTTGGATCGACCTCAAAATTATAGAAGAGTTTTCGGACGCTTTTTTCGTTGGAGTAGATGTGGAATCGCTACTAGTTGAGGAGGAGGTCTTGTTGTTCCAGACCACAGTACCCCTTCGAAAGGGCCATAACTTTTGATCCGACCGTTGGATCACCCTCCAAAATTATAGAAGAGTTTCAGGACGCTGTTTTACTTGGAGTAGATGTGGAATCGCTACTCGGTGAGGCGGAGGTCTCGACGCTCCAGACCAGAGTACCAGTTCGAAAGGGCCCTAACTTTTGATCCGACCGTTGGATCACCCTTAAAACTATAAAAGAGTTACCGGACGCTGTTTTCCTTGGAGTAGATGTGGAAACACCACTTGGTGCGACGGAGGTCTCGTCGCTCCAGACCAGAGTACCGCATCGAAAGGGCCCTAACTTTTGATCCGACCGTTGGATCGACCTCTAAATTATAGAAGAGTTTTCGGACGCTGTTTTCCTTGGAGTAGATGTGGAATCGGTACTCGGTGAGGTGGAGGTCTCGTCGCTCCAGACGAGAGTACCGGTTCGAAAGGGCCCTAACTTATAATCCGACCGTTGGATAACCGTCAAAATTGTGGAAGAGTTTCCGGACGCATGTTTTCATGGATTAGATGTGGAATCGCAACTCGGTGAGGCGGAGGTCTCGTTGCTCCAAACCAGAGTACAGGTTTGAAAGGGCCACAACTTTTGATCCGACCGTTATATCACCCTTAAAATTATAGAAGAGTTTCCGGACGCTGTTTTCCTTGGCGTAGATGTGGAATCGCTACTCGATGAATCGGATGTCTCGTCGCTCCAGACAAGATTACCGGTTCGGAAGAGCTACAGCTTTTGATCCGACCGTTGGATCGACCTCAAAATTATAGAAGAGTTTTCGGACGCTTTTTTCGTTGGAGTAGATGTGGAATCGCTACTAGTTGAGGAGGAGGTCTTGTTGTTCCAGACCACAGTACCCCTTCGAAAGGGCCATAACTTTTGATCCGACCGTTGGATCACCCTCCAAAATTATAGAAGAGTTTCAGGACGCTGTTTTACTTGGAGTAGATGTGGAATCGCTACTCGGTGAGACGGAGGTCTCGTCGCTCCAGACCAGAGTACCGGTTCGAAAGGGCCCTAACTTTTGATCCGACCGTTGGATCACCCTTAAAACTATAGAAGAGTTACCAGACGCTGTTTTCCTTGGAGTAGATGTGGAAACACCACTTGGTGAGACGGAGGTCTCGTCGCTCTAGACCAGAGTACCGGTTCGAAAGGGCCCTAACATTTGATCCGACCGTTGGAACGACCTCTAAATTATAGAAGAGTTTTCGGACGCTGTTTTCCTTGGAGTAGATGTGGAATCGGTACTCGGCGAGGCGGAGGTCTCGTCGCTCCAGATGAGAGTACCGGTTTGAAAGGGCCCTAACTTTTGATCCGACCGTTGGATAACCATCAAAATTGTGGAAGAGTTTCCGGACGCATGTTTTCATGGATTAGATGTGGAATCGCAACTCGGTGAGGCGGAGGTCTCGTCGATCCAGACCATAGTACAGGTTTGAAAGGGCCATAACTTTTGATTCGACCGTTATATCACCCTAAAAATTATAGAAGAGTTTCTGGACTCTGTTTTCCTTGTTGTAGATGTGGAATCGCTACTCAGTGAAGCAGATGTCTCGTCGCGCCAGACTAGAGTACTAGTTCGGAAGAGCTATAACTTTTGACACGACCGTTGGATCACCCTCAAAATTGTAGAAGAGTTTTCGGACACAGGTTTTCGTGGAGTAGATGTGGAATCGCTACTCGATGAGACGGAGGTCTCGTCGCTCCAGACCAGAGTACCGCATCGAAAGGGCCCTAACTTTTGATCCGACCGTTGGATCGACCTCAAAATTATAGAAGAGTTTTCGGACGCTGTTTTCCTAGGAGTAGATGCGGAATCGGTACTCGGTGAGGCGGAGGTCTCGTCGCTCCAGACCAGAGTACCGGTTCAAAAGGGCCCTAACTTTTGATCCGTCCGTTGGATCACCATTGAAATTGTAGAAGAGTTTCCGGACGCAGGTTTTCATGGATTAGATGTGGAATCGCAACTCGGTGAGGCGGAGGTCTCGTCGCTCCAGACCAGAGTACAGGTATGAAAGGGCCATAACTTTTGATCCGACCGTTATATCACCCTTAAAATTATAGAAGAGTTTCCGGACGCTGTTTTCCTTGGCGTAGATGTGGAATCGCTACTCGGTGAAGCGGATGTCTCGTCGCTCCAGACAAGAGTACCGGTTCGGAAGAGCTATAACTTTTGATCCGACCGTTGGATCACCCTCAAAATTGTAGAAGAGTTACCGGACGCAGGTTTTCGTGGAGTAGATGTGGAAACACCACTTGGTGAATTCGGAGGTCTCGTCGCTCCAGACAAGAGTACCGGTTCGAAAGGGTCCTAACTTTTGATCCGACCGTTGGATCACCCTCAAAATTATAGAAGAGTTTTCGGACGCAGGTTTTCATGGTGTAGATGTGGAATCGCTACTCGATGAGACGGATGTCTCGTCGCGCCAGACCAGAGTACCGGTTCGAAAGGGCCCTAACTTTTGATCCGACCGTTGGATCGACCTCAAAATTATAGAAGAGTTTTCGGACGCTGTTTTCCTTGGAGTAGATGTGGAATCACTACTAGTTGAGGCGAAGGTCTTGTCGCTCCAGACCAGAAGACCGTTTCGAAAGGGCCATAACTTTTGATCCAACCGTTGGATCGTCCTTAAAATTATAGAAGAGTTACCGGACGCTGTTTTCCTTGGAGTAGAGGTGGAAACACCACTTGGTGAATGCGGAGGTCTCGTCGCTCCAGACAAGAGTACCGGTTCGAAAGGGCCCGAAGTTTTGATCCGACCGTTGGATCACCCTCAAAACTGTAGAAGAGTTTCCGGACGCAGGTTTTCGTGGAGTAGATGTGGAATCGCTACTCGGTGAGACGGATGTCTCGTCGCTCCAGACCAGAGTACCAGTTCGAAAGGGCCCTAACTTTTGATCCGACCGTTGGATTACCCTCCAAAATTATAGAAGAGTTTCAGGACGCTGTTTTACTTGGAGTAGATGTGGAATCGCTACTCGGTGAGGCGGAGGTCTCGACGCTCCAGACCAGAGTACCAGTTCGAAAGGGCCCTAACTTTTGATCCGACCGTTGGATCACCCTTAAAACTATAAAAGAGTTACCGGACGCTGTTTTCCTTGGAGTAGATGTGGAAACACCACTTGGTGCGACGGAGGTCTCGTCGCTCCAGACCAGAGTACCGCATCGAAAGGGCCCTAACTTTTGATCCGACCGTTGGATCGACCTCTAAATTATAGAAGAGTTTTCGGACGCTGTTTTCCTTGGAGTAGATGTGGAATCGGTACTCGGTGAGGTGGAGGTCTCGTCGCTCCAGACGAGAGTACCGGTTCGAAAGGGCCCTAACTTATAATCCGACCGTTGGATAACCGTCAAAATTGTGGAAGAGTTTCCGGACGCATGTTTTCATGGATTAGATGTGGAATCGCAACTCGGTGAGGCGGAGGTCTCGTTGCTCCAAACCAGAGTACAGGTTTGAAAGGGCCACAACTTTTGATCCGACCGTTATATCACCCTTAAAATTATAGAAGAGTTTCCGGACGCTGTTTTCCTTGTTGTAGACGTGGAATCGCTACTCGGTGAAGCGGATGTCTCGTCGCGCCAGACCAGAGTACTAGTTCGGAAGAGCTATAACTTTTGATCCGACCGTTGGATCACCCTCAAAATTGTAGAAGAGTTTTCGGACGTAGGTTTTCGTGGAGTAGATGTGGAATCGCTACTCGGTTAGACGGAGGTCTCGTCGCTCCAGACCAGAGTACCGCATAGAAAGGGCCCTAACTTTTGATCCGACCGTTGGATCGACTTCAAAATTATAGAAGAGTTTTGGGACGCTGTTTTCCTTGGATTAGATGTGGAATCGGTACTCGGTGAGGCGGAGGTGTCGTCGCTCCAGACAAGAGTACCGGTTCGAAAAGGCCCTAACTTTTGATCCGACCGTTATATCAGCCTTTAAATTATAGAAGAGTTTCCGGACGCTGTTTTCCTTGGCGTAGATGTGGAATCGCTACTCGGTGAAGCGGATGTCTCGTCGCTCCAGACAAGAGTACCGGTTCGGAAGAGCTACAACTTTTGATCCGACCGTTGGATCACCCTCAAAATTATAGAAGAGTTTTCGGAAGTAGGTTTTCGTGGAGTAGATGTGGAATCGCTACTCGGTGAGCCAGATGTCTCGTCGCTCCAGACCAGAGTACCGGTTCGAAAGGGCCCTAACTTTTGATCCGACCGTTGGATTGCCCTCCAAAATTATAGAAGAGTTTCAGGACGCTGTTTTACTTGGAGTAGATGTGGAATCGCTACTCGGTGAGACGGAGGTCTCGTCGCTCCAGACCAGAGTACCGGTTCGAAAGGGCCCTAACTTTTGATCCGACCGTTGGATCACCCTTAAAACTATAGAAGAGTTACCGGACGCTGTTTTCCTTGGAGTAGATGTGGAAACACCACTTGGTGAGACGGAGGTCTCGTCGCTTTAGACTAGAGTACAGCATCGAAAGTGCCCTAACTTTTGATCCGACCGTTGGATCGACCTCTAAATTATAGAAGAGTTTTCGGACGCTGATTTCCTTGGTGTAGATGTGGAATCGGTACTCGGTGAGGCGGAGGTCTCGTCGCTCCAGACGAGAGTACCGGTTCGAAAGGGCCCTAACTTTTGATCCGACCGTTGGATAACCATCAAAATTGTGGAAGAGTTTCCGAACGCATGTTTTCATGGATTAGATGTGGAATCGCAACTTGGTGAGGCGGAAGTCTCGTCGCTCCAGACCAGAGTACAGGTTTGAAAGGGCCATAACTTTTGATCCGACCGTTATATCACCCTTAAAATTATAGAAGAGTTTCCGGACGCTGTTTTCCTTGGCGTAGATGTGGAATCGCTACTCGGTGAAGCGGATGTCTCGTCGCTCCAGACAAGAGTACCGGTTCGGAAGAGCTACAACTTTTGATCCGACCGTTGGATCAACCTCAAAATTATAGAAGAGTTTTCGGAAGTAGGTTTTCGTGGAGTAGATGTGGAATCGCTACTCGGTGAGCCGGATGTCTCGTCGCTCCAGACCAGAGTACCGGTTCGAAAGGGCCCTAACTTTTGATCCGACCGTTGGATTGCCCTCCAAAATTATAGAAGAGTTTCAGGACGCTGTTTTACTTGGAGTAGATGTGGAATCGCAACTCGGTGAGGCGGAGGTCTCGTCGCTCCAGACCAGAGTACCGGTTCGAAAGGGCCCTAACTTTTGATCCGTCCGTTGGATCACTCTCGAAAATGTAGAAGAGTTTCCGGACGCAGGTTTCTTGGATTAGATGTGGAATCGCAACTCGGTGAGGCGGAGGTCTCGTCGCTCCAGACCAGAGTACAGGTTCGAAAGGGCCATAACTTTTGATCCGACCGTTATATCACCCTTAAAATTATAGAAGAGTTTCCGGACGCTGTTTTCCTTGGCGTAGATGTGGAATCGCTACTCGGTGAAGCGGATGTCTCGTCGCTCCAGACAAGAGTACCGGTTCGGAAGAGCTACAACTTTTGATCCGACCGTTGGATCACCCTCAAAATTATAGAAGAGTTTTCGGAAGTAGGTTTTCGTGGAGTAGATGTGGAATCGCTACTCGGTGAGCCGGATGTCTCGTCGCTCCAGACCAGAGTACCGGTTCGAAAGGGCCCTAACTTTTGATCCGACCGTTGGATTGCCCTCCAAAATTATAGAAGAGTTTCAGGACGCTGTTTTACTTGGAGTAGATGTGGAATCGCTACTCGGTGAGACGGAGGTCTCGTCGCTCCAGACCAGAGTACCGGTTCGAAAGGGCCCTAACTTTTGATCCGACCGTTGGATCACTCTCGAAAATGTAGAAGAGTTTCCGGAGGCTGTTTTCCTTGGAGTAGATGTGGAAACACCACTTGGTGAGACGGAGGTCTCGTCGCTTTTGACCAGAGTACCGCATCGAAAGTGCCCTAACTTTTGATCCGACCGTTGGATCGACTTCTAAATTATAGAAGAGTTTTCGGATGCTGATTTCCTTGGAGTAGATGTGGAATCGGTACTCGGTGAGGCGGAGGTCTCGTCGCTCCAGACGAGAGTACCGGTTCGAAAGGGCCCTAACTTTTGATCCGACCGTTGGATAACCATCAAAATTGTGGAAGAGTTTCCGAACGCATGTTTTCATGGATTAGATGTGGAATCGCATCTTGGTGAGGCGGAAGTCTCGTCGCTCCAGACCAGAGTACAGGTTTGAAAGGGCCATAACTTTTGATCCGACCGTTATATCACCCTTAAAATTATAGAAGAGTTTCTGGATGCTGTTTTCCTTGTTGTAGATATGGAATCGCTACTCGGTGAAGCGGATGTCTCATCGCGCCAAACCAGAGTACCAGTTCGGAAGAGCTATAACTTTTCGATCCGACCGTTGGATCACCCTCAAAATTGTAGAAGAGTTTTCGGACGCAGGTTTTCGTGGAGTAGATGTGGAATCGCTACTCAGTTAGACGGAGGTCTCGTCGCTCCAGACCAGAGTACCGCATCGAAAGGGCCCTAACTTTTGATCCGACCGTTGGATCGACTTCAAAATTATAGAAGAGTTTTCGGACGCTGTTTTCCTTGGATTAGATGTGGAATCGGTACTCGGTGAGGCGGAGGTCTCGTCGCTCCAGACCAGAGTACCGGTTCGAAAGGGCCCTAACTTTTGATCCGACCGTTATATCAGCCTTAAAATTATAGAAGAGTTTCCGGACGCTGTTTTCCATGGCGTAGATGTGGAATCGCTACTCGGTGAAGCGGATGTCTCGTCGCTCCAGACAAGAGTACCGGTTCGGAAGAGCTACAACTTTTGATCCGACCGTTGGATCACCCTCAAAATTATAGAAGAGTTTTCGAAAGCAGGTTTTCGTGGAGTAGATGTGGAATCGCTACTCGGTGAGCCGGATGTCTCGTCGCTCCAGTCCAGAGTACCGGTTCTAAAGGGCCCTAACTTTTGATCCGACCGTTGGATTGCCCTCCAAAATTATAGAAGAGTTTCAGGACGCTGTTTTACTTGGAGTAGATGTGGAATCGCAACTCGGTGAGGCGGAGGTCTCGTCGCTCCAGACCAGAGTACCGGTTCGAAAGGGCCCTAACTTTTGATCCGTCCGTTGGATCACTCTCGAAAATGTAGAAGAGTTTCCGGACGCAGGTTTCTTGGATTAGATGTGGAATCGCAACTCGGTGAGGCGGAGGTCTCGTCGCTCCAGACCAGAGTACAGGTTTGAAAGGGCCATAACTTTTGATCCGACCGTTATATCACCCTTAAAATTATAGAAGAGTTTCCGGACGCTGTTTTCCTTGGCGTATATGTGGAATCGCTACTCGGTGAAGCGGATGTCTCGTCGCTCCAGACAAGAGTACCGGTTCGGAAGAGCTACAACTTTTGATCCGACGGTCGGATCACCCTCAAAATTATAGAAGAGTTTTCGGACGCAGGTTTTCGTGGAGTAGATGTGGAATCGCTACTCGGTGAGACGGATGTCTCGTCGCTCCAGACCAGAGTACCGGTTCGAAAAGGCCCTAACTTTTGATCCGACCGTTGGATCGACTTCAAAATTATAGAAGAGTTTTCGGACGATGTTTTCCTTGGAGTAGATGTGGAATCGGTACTCGGTGAAGCGGAGGTCTTGTCGTTCCAGACAAGAGTACCGGTTCGAAAGGGCCCTAACTTTTGATCCGACCGTTAGATCACCCTCAAAATTGTAGAAGAGTTTTCGGACGCAAGTTTTCGTGGAGTAGATGTGAAATCGCTACTCGGTGAGACGGATGTCTCGTCGCGCCAGACCAGAGTACCGGTTCGAAAGGTCCCTAACTTTTTATCTGACCGTTGGATCGACCTCAAAATTATAGAAGAGTTTTGCGACGCTGTTTTCCTTGGAGTTGATGTGGAATCGGTACTCGGTGAGGCGGAGGTCTTGTTGTTCCAGACCAGAGTACAGGGTTGAAAGTGTCATAACTTTTGATCCGACTGTTATATCACCCTTAAAATTGTAGAAGAGTTTCCGGACGCTGTTTTCCTTGGAGTAGATGTGGAATCTCTACTCGGTGACGCGGATGTCTCGTCGCGCAAGACCAGACTACCAGTTCGAAAGAGCTATAACTTTTGATCCGACAGTTGGATCACCATCAAAATTATAGAAGAGTTTCCGGACGCTGTTTTTGTTGGAGTAGATGTGGAATCGCTACTAGTTGAGGCGGAGGTCTTGTCGCTCCAGACCAGAGTACAGGCTCGAAAGGGCCATAACTTTGGATCGGACCGTTGGATCACCCACCAAAATTATAGAAGAGTTTCAGGACGCTGTTTTCCTTGGAGTAGATGTGGAAGCGGTACACGGTGAGGCGGAGGTCTCGTCGCTCGAGACCAGAGTACCGGTTCGAAAGGGCCATAACTTTTGATCCGACCGTTTGATCACCCTCAAAATTGTAGAAGAGTTTCCGGACGTAGGTTTTCGTGGAGTAGATGTGGAATCGCTACTCGGTGAGGCGGAGGTCTTGTCGGTCCAGACTAGAGTACCGGTTCAAAAGGGCCCTAACTTTTGATCCGACCGTTATATCACCCTTAAAATTATAGAAGAGTTACCGGACGCTGTTTTCCTTGGAGTAGATGTGGAATCGCTACTCGGTGAAGCGGATGTCTCGTCGCTCCAGATAAGAGTACCGGTTCGGAAGAGCTATAACTTTTGATCCGACCGTTGGATCACCCTCAAAATTGTAGAAGAGTTTTCGGACGCAGGTTTTCGTGGAGTAGATGTGGAATCGCTACTCGGTGAGACGGAGGTCTCGTCGCTCCGGACGAGAGTACCGCATCGAAAGGGCCCTAACTTTTGATCCGACCGTTGGATCGACCTCAAAATTATAGAAGTGTTTTCGGACGCTGTTTTCCTTGGACTAGATGTGGAATCGGTACTCGGTGAGGCGGTGGTCTCGTCGCTCCAAACCAGAGTACCGGTTCGAAAGGGCCCTAACTTTTGATCCGTCCGTTAGATCACCCTCAAAATTGTAGAAGAGTTTCCGGACGCAGGTTTTCATGGATTAGATGTGGAATCGCAACTCGGTGAGGCGGAGGTCTTGTCGCTCCAGACCAGAGTACAGGTTTGAAAGGGCCATAACTTTTGATCCGACCGTTATATCACCCTTAAAATTATAGAAGAGTTTCCGGACGCTGTTTTCTTTGGCGTAGATGTGGAATCGCTACTCGGTGAAGCGGATGTCTCGTCGCTCAAGACAAGAGTACCAGTTCGGAAGAGCTACAACTTTTGATCCGACCGTTGGATCACCCTCAAAATTATAGAAGAGTTTATGGACGCAGGTTTTCGTGGAGTAGATGTGGAATCGCTACTCGGTGAGGCGGAGGCTTGTCGGTCCAGACCAGAGTACGGGTTCGAAAGGGCCCTAACTTTTGATCTGACCGTTGGATCGACCTCAAAATTATGGAAGAGGTTTCGGACGCTGTTTTCCTTGGAGTAGATGTGGAATCGGTACTCGGTGAGGCGGAGGTCTCGTCGCTCCAGACCAGAGTACCGGTTCGAAAGGGCCATAACTTTTGATCCGACCGTTGGATCGACCTCTAAATTATGGAAGAGTTTTCGGACGCTGTTTTCCTTGGAGTAGATGTGGAATCTGTACTCGATGAGGCGGAGGCTCGTCGCTCCAGACGAGACTACCGGTTCGAAAGGGCCCTAACTTTTGATCCGACCGTTGGATAACCGTCAAAATTGTGGAAGAGTTTCCGGACGCATGTTTTCATGGATTAGATGTGGAATCGCAACTCGGTGAGGCGGAGGTCTCGTCGCTCCAGACCATAGTACAGGTTTGAAAGGGCCATAACTTTTGATCCGACCGTTATATCACCCTTAAAATTATAGAAGAGTTACCGGACGTTGTTTTCCTTGGAGTAGAGGTGGAAACACCACTTGGTGAACGCGGAGGTCTCGTCGCTCCAGACAAGAGTACCGGTTCGAAAGGGCCCTAACTTTTGATCCGACCGTTGGATCACCCTCAAAATTATAGAAGAGTTTTCCGACGCTGTTTTCCTAGGAGTAGATGTGGAATCGGTACTCGGTGAGGCGGAGGTCTCGTCGCTCCAGACCAGAGTACCGGTTCGAAAAGGCCATAACTTTTGATCCGATCGTTGTATCACCCTCAAAATTGTAGAAAAGTTTGAGGACGCAGGTTTTCGTGGAGTAGATGTGTAATAGCTACTCGGTGAGGCGGAGGCTTGTCGGTCCAGACCAGAGTACGGGTTCGAAAGGGCCCTAACTTTTGATCGGACCGTTGGATCGACCTCAAAATTATAGAAGAGTTTTCGGACGCTGTTTTCCTTGGAGTAGATGTGGAATCGGTACTCGGTGAGGCGGAGGTCTCGTCGCTCCAGACCAGAGTACCGGTTCGAAAGGGCCATAACTTTTGATCCGACCGTGGGATCACCCTCAAAATTGTAGAAGAGTTTCAGGACGCAGGTTTTCGTGGAGTAGATGTGGAATCGCTACTCGGTGAGGCGGAGGCTTGTCGGTCCAGACCAGAGTACGGGTTCGAAAGGGCCCTAACTTTTGATCTGACCGTTGGATCGACCTCAAAATTATAGAAGAGTTTTCGGACGCTGTTTTCCTTGGAGTAGATGTGGAATCGGTACTCGGTGAGGCGGAGGTCTCGTCGCTCCAGACTAGAGTACCGGTTCGAAAGGGCCATAACTTTTGATCCGACCGTTGGATCACCCTCAAAATTGTAGAAGAGTTTCAGGACGCTGTTTTCCTTGGAGTAGATGTGGAATCGCGACTAGGTGAGGCGGAGGTCTCGTCGCTCCAGACCAGAGTACCATTTCAAAAGGGCCATAACTTTTGATCCGACCGTTATATCACCCTTAAAATTATAGAAGAGTTTCCGGACGCTGTTTTCCTTGGCGTAGATGTGGAATCGCTACTCGGTGAAGCGGATGTCTCGTCGCTCAAGACAAGAGTACCAGTTCGGAAGAGCTACAACTTTTGATCCGACCGTTGGATCACCCTCAAAATTACAGAAGAGTTTTCGGACGCAGGTTTTCGTGGAGTAGATGTGGAATCGCTACTCGGTGAGACGGATGTCTCGTCGCGCCAGACTAGAGTACTGGTTCGAAAGGTCCCCAACTTTTGATCCGACCGTTGGATCGACCTCAAAATTATAGAAGAGTTTTCGGACGCAGTTTTCGTTGGAGTAGATGTGGAATCGCTACTAATTGAGGCGGAGGTCTTGTCGTTTCAGACCATAGTACCCGTTCGAAAGGGCCATAACTTTTGATCCGACCGTTGGATCGACCTCAAAATTATAAAAGAGTTTTCGGACGCTGTTTTCGTTGGAGTAGATGTGGAATCGCTACTAGGTGAGGCGGAGGTCTCCTCGCTCCAGACCAGAAGACCGTTTCAAAAGGGCCCTAACATTTGATCCGACCGTTGGATCACCCTCAAAATTGTAGAAGAGTTTCAGGACGCTGTTTTCCTTGGAGTAGATGTGGAATCGCGACTAGGTGAGGCGGAGGTCTCGTCGCTCCAGTCAAAAGGGCCATAACTTTTGATCCGACCGTTATATCACCCTTAAAATTATAGAAGAGTTTCCGGACGCTGTTTTCCTTGGCGTAGATGTGGAATCGCTACTCGGTGAAGCGGATGTCTCGTCTCTCCAGACAAGAGTACCGGTTCGGAAGCGCTACAACTTTTGATCCGACCGTTGGATCACCCTCAAAATTATAGAAGAGTTTTCGGACGCAGGTTTTCGTGGAGTAGATGTGGAATCGCTACTCGGTGAGACGGATGTCTCGTCGCTCTAGACCAGAGTACCGGTTCGAAAGGGCCCTAACTTTTGATCCGACCGTTGGATTACCCTCCAAAATTATAGAAGAGTTTCAGGACGCTGTTTTACTTGGAGTAGATGTGGAATCGCTACTCGGTGAGACGGAGGTCTCGTCGCTCCAGACCAGAGTACCGGTTCGAAAGGGCCCTAACTTTTGATCCGACCGTTGGATCACCCTTAAAATTGTAGAAGAGTTTCAGGACGCTATTTTCCTTGGAGTAGATGTGGAATCGCGACTAGGTGAGGCGGAGGTCTCGTCGCTCCAGACCAGAGTACCATTTCAAAAGGGCCATAACTTTTGATCCGACCGTTATATCACCCTTAAAATTATAGAAGAGTTTCCGGACGCTGTTTTCCTTGGCGTAGATGTGGAATCGCTACTCGGTGAAGCGGATGTCTCGTCGCTCCAGACAAGAGTACCGGTTCGGAAGAGCTACAACTTTTGATCCGACCGTTGGATCACCCTCAAAATTATAGAAGAGTTTTCGGACGCAGGTTTTCGTGGAGTAGATGTGGAATCGCTACTCGGTGAGACGGATGTCTCGTCGCTCCACACCAGAGTACCGGTTCGAAAGGGCCCTAACTTTTGATCCGACCGTTGGATTACCCCCCAAAATTATAGAAGAGTTTCAGGACGCTGTTTTACTTGGAGTAGATGTGGAATCGCTACTCGGTGAGACGGAGGTCTCGTCGCTCCAGACCAGAGTACCGGTTCGAAAGGGCCCTAACTTTTGATCCTACCGTTGGATCACCCTTAAAACTATAGAAGAGTTACCGGACGCTGTTTTCCTTGGAGTAGATGTGGAAACACCACTTGGTGAGACAGAGGTCTCGTCGCTCCAGACCAGAGTACCGGTTCGAAAGGGCCCTAACTTTTGATCCGACCGTTGGATCGACCTCAAAATTATAGAAGAGTTTTCGGACGCTGTTTTCCTTGGAGTAGATGTGGAATCGGTACTCGGTGAGGCGGAGGTCTCGTCGCTCCAGACCAGAGTACCGGTTCGAAAGGGCCATAACTTTTGATCCGACCGTGGGATCACCCTTAAAATTGTAGAAGAGTTTCAGGACGCAGGTTTTCGTGGAGTAGATGTGGAATCGCTACTCGGTGAGGCGGAGGCTTGTCGGTCCAGACCAGAGTACGGGTTCGAAAGGGCCCTAATTTTTGATCGGACCGTTGGATCGACCTCAAAATTATAGAAGAGTTTTCGGACGCTGTTTTCCTTGGAGTAGATGTGGAATCGGTACTCGGTGAGGCGGAGGTCTTGTCGCTCCAGACCAGAGTACCGGTTCGAAAGGGCCCTAACTTTTGATCCGACCGTTGGATCGACCTCAAAATTATAGAAGAGTTTTCGGACGCAGTTTTCGTTGGAATAGATGTGGAATCGCTACTAGTTGAGGCGGAGGTCGTGTCGTTGCAGACCATAGTACCCGTTCGAAAGGGCCATAACTTTTGATCCGACCGTTGGATCGATGTCAAAATTATAGAAGAGTTTTCGGACGCTGTTTTCCTTGGAGTAGATGTGGAATCGGTACTCGGTGAGGCGGAGGTCTTGTCGCTCCAGACCAGAGTACCGGTTCGAAAGGGCCCTAACTTTTGATCCGACCGTTGGATCGACCTCAAAATTATAGAAGAGTTTTCGGACGCAGTTTTCGTTGGAATAGATGTGGAATCGCTACTAGTTGAGGCGGAGGTCGTGTCGTTGCAGACCATAGTACCCGTTCGAAAGGGCCATAACTTTTGATCCGACCGTTGGATCGACGTCAAAATTATAGAAGAGTTTTCGGACGCTGTTTTCGTTGGAGTAGATGTGGAATCGCTACTAGGTGAGGCGGAGGTCTCGTCGCTCCACACCAGAAGACCGTTTCGAAAGGGCCACAACTTTTGATCCAACCGTTGGATCACCCATAAAATTATAGAAGAGTTACCGGACGCTGTTTTCCTTGGAGTAGAGGTGGAAACACCACTTGGTGAACGCGGAGGTCTCGTCGCTCCAGACAAGAGTACCGGTTTAAAGGGCCCTAAATTTTGATCCGACCGTTGGATCACCCTCAAAATTATAGAAGAGTTTTCGGACGCTGTTTTCCTTGGACGCAGGTTTTCGTGGGATAGATATGGAATCGCTACTCGGTGAGAAGGAGGTCTCGTCGCTCCAGACTAGACTACCTGTTCGAAAGGGCCCTAACTTTTGATCCGACGGTTGTATCACCCTCCAAAATTATAAGAGTTTCAGGACGCTGTTTTCCTTGGAGTAGATGTGGAAACACCACTTGTGAGGCGGAGGTATCGTCGCTCCAGACAAGAGTACCGGTTTGATAGGGCCCTAACTTTTGATCCGACCGTTGGATCACCCTCAAAATTGTAGAAGAGTTTCCAGACGCAGGTTTTCGTGGAGTAGATGTGGAATCGCTACTCGGTGAGATGGAGGTCTCGTCGCTCCAGACCAGAGTACCGGTTCGAAAGGGCCCTAACTTTTGATCCGACGGTTGGATCACCCACCAAGATTATAGAAGAGTTTCAGGACGTTGTTTTCCTTGGAGTACATGTGGAATCGCTACTAGGTGAGGCGGAGGTCTCGTCGCTCCAAACCAGAGTACCGTTTCGAAAGGGCCATAACTTTTGATCCAATCGTTGGATCACCCTTAAAATTATAGAGGAATTACCGGACGCTGTTTTCCTTGGAGTAGATGTGGAATCGCTACTCGGTGAAGCGGATGTCTCGTCGCGCCAGACCAGAGTACCAGTTCGGAAGAGCTATAACTTTTGATCCGACCGTTTGATCACCCTCAAAATTGTAGAAGAGTTTCCGGACGCAGGTTTTCGTGGAGTAGATGTGGAATCGCTACTCGGTGAGGCGGAGGTCTCGTCCCTCCAGACCAGAGTACAGGTTTGAAAGGGCCATAACTTTTGATCCAACCGTTGGATCACCCTTAAAATTATAGAAGAGTTACCGGACGCTGTTTTCCTTGGAGTAGATGGGAAACACCACTTGGTGAGCGGAGGTCTCGTCGCTCCAGACAAGAGTACCGGTTCGAAAGGGCCCTAACTTTTGATCCGACCGTTGGATCGACCTCAAAATTATAGAAGAGTTTTCGGACGCTGTTTTCCTTAGAGTAGATGTGGAATCGGTACTCGGTGAGGCGGAGGGTCTCGTCGCTCCAGACTAGAGTACCGGTTCGAAAGGGCCCTAACTTTTGATCCGATCGTTGTATCTCCCTCAAAATTTTAGAAGAGTTTCCGGACGCAGGTTTTCATGGATTAGATGTGGAATCGCCACTCGGTGAGGCGGAGGTCTCGTCGCTCCAGACCAGAGTACAGGTTTAAAAAGGGCCATAACTTTTGATCCGACCGTTATGTCACCCTTAAAATTATAGAAGAGTTACCGGACGCTGTTTTCCTTGGAGTAGATGTGGAATCGCTACTCGTGAGCTGAAGCGATGTCTCGTCGCGCCAGACCAGAGTACCAGTTCGAACGAGCTATAACTTTTGATCCGACCGTTGATCACCCTCAAATTTGAAGAAGAGTTTCCGGACGCAGGTTTTCGTGGGATAGATGTGGAATCGCTACTCGGTGAAAGGAGGTCTCGTTCGCTCCAGACCAGACTACCGGTTCGAAAGGGCCCTAACTTTGATCCGACGGGTTGGATCACCCTCCAAAATTATAGAAGAGTTTCAGGACGCTGTTTTCCTTGGAGTAGATGTGGAATCGCTACTAGGTGAAGCGGATGTCTCGTCGCGCCAGACCAGAGTACCAGTTCGAACGAGCTATAACTTTTGATCCAACCGTTGGATCACCCTTAAAATTATAGAAGAGTTACCGGACGCTGTTTTCCTTGGAGTAGATGGGAAACACCACTTGGTGAGCGTT